>NC_083340.1:147280405-147330634 GCF_019175385.1 Lycium barbarum
CCGTACGTTCCTCGGCACTAACTTATATTGGATCGAGCCGTACGTTCCTCGGCATTAACTTATATGTATCGGGTCGTACGTTCCTCGGCACTAACTTATATGGATCGGGCCGTAGGTTCCTCGGCACTAATATTTATGGATCGGGCCATACGTTCCTCGGCACTATCTTATATGAATCGGGTCGTACGTTCCTCGGCACTTACTTTTATGGATCGGGTCGTATGTTCCTCGGCACTAACATTTATGGATCGGGTTGTACATTCCTCAGCACTAACATTTATGGATCGGGTGGTACGTTCCTCGACAATAACATTTATGGATCGGGCCATACGTTCCTCGGCACTAACTTATGTGGATCGTGGCCGTAGGTTCCTCAGCACTAATATTTATGGATCGGTCCATACGTTCCTCGGCACTAACTTTATGGATCGGGTCGTACGTTCCTCAACACTAACATTTATGGATCGGGTGGTACGTTCCTCGGCACTAACTTATATGGATCGGGCCGTACGTTCCTCGGCACTAACTTATATGGATCGGGCCGTACGTTCCTCGGCACTAACTTATATGGATCGGGCCGTAGGTTCCTCGGCACTAATATTTATGGATCGGTCCATACGTTCCTCGGCACTATCTTATATGAATCGGGTCGTACGTTCCTCGGCACTAACATTTATGGATCGAGCCGTAGGTTCCTCGGCACTAATATTTATGGATCGGGCCATACATTCTTCGGCACTATCTTATATGAATCGGGTCGTACGTTCCTCGGTACTTACTTATATGGATCGGGTCGTACGTTCCTCGGCACTAACTTATTGGATCGGCCGTACGTTCCTCGGCACTAAGTTATGTGGATCAGTTCGTACGTTCCTCGGCACTAACTTATTGGATCGGCCGTACGTTCCTCGGCACTTAACTTATATGGATCGGGTCGTACGTTCCTCGGCACTAACTTATATGGATCGGGCCGTACGCTTCCTCGGCACTAACTTATATGGATCGGGTCCGTACGTTCCTCGGCACTATCTTATATGAATCGGGTCGTACGTTCCTCGGCACTTACTTATATGGATCGGGTCCGTATGTTCCTCGGCACTAACATTTATAGGATCGGGTTGTACATTCCTCAGCACTAACTTTATGGATCGGGCCGTACGTTCCTCGGCACTAACTTATATGGATCGGGCCGTAGGTTCCTCGGCACTAATATTTATGGATCGGTCCGTACGTTCCTCGGCACTAACTTTATGGATCGGGTCGTACGTTCCTCAACACTAATATTTATGGATCGGGTGGTACGTTCCTCGGCACTAACTTATATGGATCGGGCCGTACGTTCCTCGGCACTAACTTATATGGATCGGGCCGTACGTTCCTCGGCACTAACTTATATGGATCGGGTCCGTAGGTTCCTCGGCACTAATATTTATATATCGGTCCATACGTTCCTCGGCACTATCTTTTATGAATCGGGTCGTACGTTCCTCGGCACTTACTTATATGGATCGGGTCGTACGTTCCTCGGCACTAACTTATATGGATCGGGCCGTAGGTTCCTCGGCACTAATATTTATGGATCGGGCCATACGTTCCTCGGCACTATCTTATATGAATCGGGTCGTACGTTCCTCGGCACTTACTTATATGGATCGGGTCGTAGGTTCCTCGGCACTAATATTTATGGATCGGGTCATACGTTCCTCAGCACTAACTTATATGGATCGGGTGGTACGTTCCTCGGCACTAACTTGTATGGATCGGCCCGTACGTTCCTCGGCACTAACTTATATAGATCGGGTCGTGCTTTCCTCGGCACTAACTTGTATGGATCGGTCCGTACGTTCCTCGGCACTAACTTATATAGATCGGGCCGTATGTTCCTCGGCACTAACATTTATGGATCGGTCCGTACGTTCCTCGGCACTAACTTATATGGATCGGGTCGTACGTTCCTCGGCACTAACTTATATGGATCGGGCCGTAGGTTCCTCGGCACTAATATTTGTGGATCGATTTCAGCGCCTCGGCTACTCAGAAGGGAGGTTCCTATGCTTGTTTCCAATTGCTTGACCACAGCAGTTCTGACTCTTATGGATATGTTATTTATGTGACGGGCGTGGGATCGGGCCGTAGGTTCCTCGGCACTAATATTTATGGATCGGTCCATACGTTCCTCGGCACTAACTTTATGGATCGGGTCGCACATTCCTCAACACTAACATTTATGGATCGGGTGGTACGTTCCTCGGCACTAACTTATATGAATCGGGCCGTACGTTCCTCGGCACTATCTTATATGGATCGGGCCGTACGTTCCTCGGCACTAACTTATATGGATCGGGCCGTAGGTTGCTCGGCACTAATATTTATGGATCGGTCCATACGTTTCTCGGCACTATCTTATATGAATCGGGTCGTACGTTCCTCGGCACTTACTTATATGGATCGGGCCGTAGGTTCCTCGGCACTAATATTTATGGATCGGTCCATACGTTCCTCGGCACTATCTTATATGAATCGGGTCGTACGTTCCTCTGCACTAACATTTATGGATCGGCCGTAGGTTCCTCGGCACTAATATTTATGGATCGGGCCATACGTTCCTCGGCACTATCTTATATGAATCGGGTCGTACGTTCCTCGGCACTTAACTTATATGGATCGGGTCCGTACGTTCCTCGGCACTAACTTATTGGATCGGCCGTACGTTCCTCGGCACTAACTTATGTGGATCGGTCGTACGTTCCTCGGCACTAACTTATTGGATCGAGCCGTACGTTCCTCGGCATTAACTTATGTGGATCAGGTCGTACGTTCCTCGGCACTAACTTATATGGATCGGGCCGTACGTTCCCCGGCACTAACTTATATGGATCGGGCCGTACGTTCCTCGGCACTATCTTATATGAATCGGGTCGTACGTTCCTCGGCACTTACTTATATGGATCGGGTCGTATGTTCCTCGGCACTAACATTTATAGATCGGGTTGTACATTCCTCAGCACTAACATTTATGGATCGGGCCGTACGTTCCTCGGCACTAACTTATATGGATCGGGCCGTACGTTCCTCGGCACTAATATTTATGGATCGGTCCATACGTTCCTCGGCACTAACTTTATGGATCGGGTCGTACGTTCCTCAACACTAACATTTATGGATCGGGTGGTACGTTCCTCGGCACTAACTTATATGGATCGGGCCGTACGTTCCTCGGCACTAACTTATATGGATCGGGCCGTACGTTCCTCGGCACTAACTTATATGGATCGGGCCGTAGGTTCCTCGGCACTAATATTTATAGATCGGTCCATACGTTTCTCGGCACTATCTTATATGAATCGGGTCGTACGTTCCTCGGTACTTACTTATATGGATCGGGTCGTACGTTCCTCGGCACTAACTTATATGGATCGGGCCGTAGGTTCCTCGGCACTAATATTTATGGATCGGGCCATACGTTCCTCGGCACTATCTTATATGAATCGGGTCGTACGTTCCTCGGCACTTACTATATGGATCGGGTCGTAGGTTCCTCGGCACTAATATTTATGGATCGGGTCCATACGTTCCTCAGCACTAACTTATATGATCGGGTCGTACGTTCCTCGGCACTTACTTATATGGATCGGGTCGTACGTTCCTCGGCGCTAACTTATATAGATCGGGTCGTACTTTCCTCGGCACTAACTTTTATGGATCGGGCCGTACGTTCCTCGGCACTAACTTATATGGATCGGGCCGTACGTTCCTCGGCACTAACATTTATGGATCGGTCCGTACGTTCCTCGGCACTAACTTATATGGATCGGGCCGTACGTTCCTCGGCACTAACTTATATGGATCGGGCCGTAGGTTCCTCGGCACTAATATTTATGGATCGGATACGTTCCTTGAATGCTTATAATCGGGTCCGTACGTTCCTCGGCACTAATATTTATGGATCGGGTGTCCATACGTTCCTCGGCACTAACTTTATGGATCGGGTCGTACATTCCTCAACACTAACATTTATGGATCGGGTGGTACGTTCCTCGGCACTAACTTATATGGATCGGGCCGTACGTTCCTCGGCACTAACTTATATGGATCGGGCCGTACGTTCCTCGGCACTAACTTATATGGATCGGGCCGTAGGTTCCTCGGCACTAATATTTATGGATCGGTCCATACGTTCCTCGGCACTATCTTATATGGATCGGGTCGTACGTTCCTCGGCACTAACTTATATGGATCGGGCCGTAGGTTCCTCGGCACTAATATTTATGGATCGGTCCATACGTTCCTCGGCACTAACTTATATGGATCGGGTCGTACGTTCCTCGGCACTAACATTTATGGATCGGGCCGTAGGTTCCTCGGCACTAATATTTATGGATCGGGCCATACGTTCCTCGGCACTATCTTATATGAATCGGGTCGTACGTTCCTCGGCACTTAACTTATATGGATCGGGTCGTACGTTCCTCGGCACTAACTTATTGGATCGGCCGTACGTTCCTCGGCACTAACTTATATGGATCGGGCGTACGTTCCTCGGCACTAACTTATTGGATCGAGCCGTACGTTCCTCGGCATTAACTTATATGGATCGGGTCGTACGTTCCTCGGCACTAACTTATATGGATCGGGCCGTACGTTCCTCGGCACTAACTTATATGGATCGGGTCGTACGTTCCTCGGCACTATCTTATATGAATCGGGTCGTACGTTCCTCGGCACTTACTTATATGGATCGGGTCGTATGTTCCTCGGCACTAACATTTATGGATCGGGTGGTACGTTCCTCGACACTAACATTTATGGATCGGGCCGTACGTTCCTCGGCACTAACTTATATGGATCGGGCCGTATGTTCCTCGGCACTAACATTTATGGATCGGTCCGTACGTTCCTCGGCACTAACTTTATGGATCGGGTCGTACGTTCCTCAACACTAACATTTATGGATCGGGTGGTACGTTCCTCGGCACTAACTTATATGGATCGGGCCGTACGTTCCTCGGCACTAACTTATATGGATCGGGCCGTACGTTCCTCGGCACTAACTTATATGGATCGGGCCGTAGGTTCCTCGGCACTAATATTTATGGATCGGGCCATACGTTCCTCGGCACTATCTTATATGAATCGGGTCGTACGTTCCTCGGTACTTACTTATATGGATCGGGTCGTACGTTCCTCGGCACTAACTTATATGGATCGGGCCGTAGGTTCCTCGGCACTAATATTTATGGATCGGGCCATACGTTCCTCGGCACTATCTTATATGAATCGGGTCGTACGTTCCTCGGCACTTACTTATATGGATCGGGTCGTATGTTCCTCGGCACTAACATTTATGGATCGGGTTGTACGTTCCTCGGCACTAACTTATATGGATCGGGTCGTACGTTCCTCGGCACTAACTTATATGGATCGGGCCGTACGTTCCTCGGCACTAACTTATATAGGATCGGGTCGTACTTTCCTCGGCACTAACTTTTATGGATCGGGCCGTACGTTCCTCGGCACTAACTTATATGGATCGGGCCGTACGTTCCTCGGCACTAACATTTATGGATCGGGTCCGTACGTTCCTCGGCACTAACTTATATGGATCGGGCCGTACGTTCCTCGGCACTAACTTATATGGATCGGGCCGTACGTTCCTCGGCACTAACGATATGGATCGTTCCTACCTCTGCTTTAATCGGGCCCGTAGGTTCCTCGGCACTAATATTTATGGATCGGTCCATACGTTCCTCGGCACTAACTTTATGGATCGGGTCGTACGTTCCTCAACACTAACATTTATGGATCGGGTGGTACGTTCCTCGGCACTAACTTATATGGATCGGGCCGTACGTTCCTCGGCACTAACTTATATGGATCGGGCCGTACGTTCCTCGGCACTAACTTATATGGATCGGGCCGTAGGTTCCTCGGCACTAATATTTATGGATCGGTCCATACGTTCCTCGGCACTATCTTATATGAATCGGGTCGTACGTTCCTCGGCACTAACTTATATGGATCGGGCGGTAGGTTCCTCGGCACTAATATTTATGGATCGGTCCATACGTTCCTCGGCACTAACTTATATGGATCGGGTCGTACGTTCCTCGGCACTAACATTTATGGATCGAGCCGTAGGTTCCTCGGCACTAATATTTATGGATCGGGCCATACGTTCCTCGGCACTAACTTATATGGATCGGGTCGTACGTTCCTCGGCACTTACTTATATGGATCGGGTCGTACGTTCCTCGGCACTAACTTATTTATGGATCGGGCCGTACGTTCCTCGGCACTAACTTATATGGATCGGGTCGTAGGTTCCTCGGCACTAACTTATTTATGGATCGGGCCATACGTTCCTCGGCACTATCTTATATGAATCGGGTCGTACGTTCCTCGGCACTTACTTATATGGATCGGGTCGTATGTTCCTCGGCACTAACATTTATAGATCGGGTTGTACATTCCTCAGCACTAACATTTATGGATCGGGTGGTACGTTCCTCGACAATAACATTTATGGATCGGGCCATACGTTCCTCGGCACTAATATTTATGGATCGGTCCATACGTTCCTCGGCACTAACTTTATGGATCGGGTCGTACGTTCCTCAACACTAACATTTATGGATCGGGTGGTACGTTCCTCGGCACTAACTTGTATGGATCGGTCCGTACATTCCTCGGCACTAACTTGTATAGATCGGGCCGTACGTTCCTCGGCACTAACTTGTATGGATCGTGCCGTACGTTCCTCGGCACTAACCTATATGGATCGGGCCGTATGTTCCTCGGCATTAACTTATTGGATCGAGCCGTAAGTTCCTCGGCATTAACTTATATGTATCGGGTCGTACGTTCCTCGGCACTAACTTATGTGGATCGGGCCGTAGGTTCCTCGGCACTAATATTTATGGATCGGGCCATACGTTCCTCGGCACTATCTTATATGAATCGGGTCGTACGTTCCTCGGCACTTACTTATATGGATCGGGTCATAGGTTCCTCGGCACTAATATTTATGGATCGGGCCATACGTTCCCGGCACATCGTGCGGACTAGGTATGGATCGGGTCGTACGTTCCTCGGCACTTTCCTCATGGATACTTCGTCTCCGTCGACTCACTAAATTTATGGATCGGTCGGGTACGTTCTAACTAAATTTATACGTCGGTTAACTCACGTACGTTCCTCGGCACTACTATATGGATTTATGTTCTGGCACTAACTTATATGGATACCTACGGCACTGGATTACGTCGGCCTCTAACTCGGCTTATTCCTTCCTCGGCACTAACTTGTATTCGTTACGTACGTTTCGGGTCACTAACTTATATGGATCGGCCGTAGGTTCCTAATATCGGTCACACTTATTCGGGTTCTCGGCACTATCTTATGATCGGGTCGTACGTTCCTCGGCCTAACATTTATGGATCGGCGTCGTACTTCCTCGGATCGTTCCATACGTTCTCGGCACTAACCTTCCAATATTAATGGATCGGGCCGTACGCGATAACGTTCGTTCGGTATTATATTCCTCGGCACATGAACGGGTTACGTATTCTGGATCGGGCCGTACGTTCACTACTTATATGGGGGTATGGATCGCCTCGGCACTAACATTATATGGATCGGGTCGTACGTTCCTCGGCAAATTTATCTGGATCGTTGTTATCGGCGGCTGGTATCGATGGTTGTACCTCCGACACTAACATTTATGGATCGGTCGTACGTTCCTCGGCATATCTCTGTACGATATATATCGGGCCGTAGGTTCCTCGGCACTAATTTTGATCGGATATACATCTTCGGCACTGAACTATGGGTCTGGGTCCGATACGTTCCTCGGTTCCTCTAACTTATATCGGCTCCGGACTAACCGGGTCCGTTCCTCAGTTACTATACTTATGGATCGGGGGTACGTTCCTCGGCACTAACCGTTCCATCGGCAGTATCCTCGGCACTAACATTTATTCGGGATCGGGCCTACGTTCCTCCTTCCTCGGCACTACTTATATGGATCGGGCCTCGGCATTCCTTATGGATCGGGGCTCGTTCCGGCCATAGTCCTCACTAATTATGTGGTATCTTCCATATTTCGGGCCGGGTGCGTAACACTTCAACTTCACTTCCAACTCCGGCACATAACTTATCCGTGTCCATCGGTGTACTAACGGCTTTGTCATGTAGGTTCCTCGGCGCCGTTTCTTATATAACTCTTGTATGTTTCGGCTTTAATGGATCGCCTCGGCACTAACTTCGTCAGCCCGTGTTCCTCGAACTACTTATGAATCGGGTACGTTCCTCGGCACTAACTTATATGTCGCCGGCAAGTATGTTCGGTAAACTTGTTTCCTCGGACGGGAGTGACGTAAATCGACACTTCGATACGTTCCTCGGCATGTTCTGGATGTGGTATCGGGCTAACGTTCCTCGGTAACCTTCGGCCGTCGTTCCTCGGAACACTTAATGGTATGGGTGACCTCGGTCACATAGTACTTATATGGATCGGGCCGAGGTTACTTCCGGCACGATTTTTATATTCGGGTCCGTCTTCCTCGGCACTAACTATTATATGGATCGGAGCATCCCATTCCTGTCGTGCCTTCCTAACTAGGATATGAATGCATACTATCTGGATATTCCTCGCCGTTTGGCACTAATCGAGTCTATATGTTGATCGGGTAGGTGGTTTCTCATTTATCGATTCGGTCTGTGCATTCCTTCACTGTTCTATCGGCATATATACGTTCCTCGGCACTCTTATATGATCTTGTATGGGGATCGGCCTGGCATACTGATATGATTCGGGTCCCGTACTAATTCTGTTATACGTCCATCGGCACTTTGTATGGTATGGTGCTACATGCATAATTCTGTCCGTCATACTAAACGACTATTTATGGATGTCCGTATCAGATTCATTATGATCGTAACTATAAATTTGTGGATTCTATATGGTCGGATCATAATTCTGTCCGTTAACTTATGATCCCGTTATATTTCCTCTAGTTCGGACTATGTTTATATCTGTTACGTTTCTGCTTTACATACTCGGTACATTTCCGTACTGACCCCCGTTCTTCGGGGCTGCGCTACATGCCCGCAAGGTATAGACGCGCCAGGTGACACGCCGCCAGCGTAGGTTCTGACTCTGCCATTCGAAGAGCTCCTTTGACTCGGAGCACATCTTTTGGTATATATTTTCTGTCTTCTGTGTACTCCGTATGTAATGTATATTCTGGGTACGGCGGGGCCCTGTCCCGTCATATGATTCTGTATGTCTGTAGAGGCCTGTAGATAGATGTGTGGGTTACGGGTTCCTCTGTATGTTAGCCTTATCGGCTTATCTGTAAATATCTGTGTGTTTCAGGTATATGTATATATGTATGTTACGCGCACGCCGTATTTGTACCGGCCTATTTCTGTACTTCTGTTTTGAAAAGAAAAAAAAAATTCTGTATGATTCGAACTCGGTCAGGTAGGTACGTCTGGGTACCCAGTTAGGGTACCAGTCGCGGCCCACGGGGTTTGGGTCGTGACACATACGTTCTTCGGCACTATCTTATATGAAGCGGGTCGTACGTTCCTCGGCACTTACTTATATGGATCGGGTCGTATGTTCCTCGGCACTAACATTTATGGATCGGGTTGTACATTCCTCAGCACTAACATTTATGGATCGGGTGGTACGTTCCTCGACAAAAACATTTATGGATCGGCCCGTACGTTCCTCGGCACTAACTTATATAGATCGGGCCGTATGTTCCTCGGCACTAACATTTTTGGATCGGTCCGTACGTTCCTCGGCACTAACTTGTATGGATCGGTCCGTACATTCCTCGGCACTAACTTGTATAGATCGGGCCGTACGTTCCTCGGCACTAACTTATATTGGATCGAGCCGTACGTTCCTCGGCATTAACTTATATGTATCGGGTCGTACGTTCCTCGGCACTAACTTATATGGATCGGGCCGTAGGTTCCTCGGCCCTAATATTTATGGATCGGGCCATACGTTCCTCGGCACTATCTTATATGAATCGGGTCGTAGGTTCCTCGGCACTTACTTTTATGGATCGGGTCATATGTTCCTCAGCAATAACATTTATGGATCGGGTTGTACATTCCTCAGCACTAACATTTATGGATCGGGTGGTACGTTCCTCGACAATAACATTTATGGATCGGGCCATACGTTCCCCGGCACTAACTTATGTGGATCGGGCCGTAGGTTCCTCAGCACTAATATTTATGGATCGGTCCATACGTTCCTCGACACTAACTTTATGGATCGGGTCGCACATTCCTCAACACTAACATTTATGGATCGGGTGGTACGTTCCTCGGCACTAACTTATATGAATCGGGCCGTACGTTCCTCGGCACTATCTTATATGGATCGGGCCGTACGTTCCTCGGCACTAACTTATATGGATCGGGCCGTAGGTTGCTCGGCACTAATATTTATGGATCGGTCCATACGTTTCTCGGCACTATCTTATATGAATCGGTTCGTACGTTCCTCGGCACTTACTTATATGGATCGGGCCGTAGGTTCCTCGGCACTAATATTTATGGATCGGTCCATACGTTCCTCGGCACTATCTTGTATGAATCGGGTCGTACGTTCCTCGGCACTAACATTTATGGATCGAGCCGTAGGTTCCTCGGAACTAATATTTATGGATCGGGCCATACATTCTTCTGCACTATCTTATATGAATTGGGTCGTACGTTCCTCGGTACTTACTTATATGGATCGGGTCGTACGTTCCTCGACACTAAATTATTGGATCGAGCCGTACGTTCCTCGGCATTATGTTATGTGGATCAGGTCGTACGTTCCTCGGCACTAACTTATTGGATCGAGCCGTACGTTCCTCGGCATTAAGTTATGTGGATCAGGTCGTACGTTCCTCGGCACTAACTTATATGGATCGGGCCGTACGTTCCCCGGCACTAACTTATATGGATTGGGTCGTACGTTCCTCGGCACTATCTTATATGAATCGGGTCGTACGTTCCTCGGCACTTACATATATGGATCGGGTCGTATGTTCCTCGGCACTAACATTTATAGATCGGGTTGTACATTCCTCAGCACTAACGTTTATGGATCGGGCCGTACGTTCCTCGGCACTAACTTATATGGATCGGGCCGTAGGTTCCTCAGCACTAATATTTATGGATCGGTCCGTACGTTCCTCGGCACTAACTTTATGGATCGGGTCGTACGTTCCTCAACACTAACATTTATGGATCGGGTGGTACGTTCCTCGGCACTAACTTATATAGATCGGGCCGTACGTTCCTCGGCACTAACTTATATGGATCGGGCCGTACGTTCCTCGGCACTAACTTATATGGATCGATCCGTAGGTTCCTCGGCACTAATATTTATATATCGGTCCATACGTTTCTCGGCACTATCTTATATGAATCGGGTCGTACGTTCTTCGGTACTTACTTATATGGATCGGGTCGTACGTTCCTCGGCACTAACTTATATGGATCGGGCCATAGGTTCCTCGGCACTAATATTTATGGATCGGGCCATACGTTCCTCGGCACTATCTTATATGAATCGGGTCGTACGTTCCTCGGCACTTACCTATATGGATCGGGTCGTATCTTCCTCGGCACTAATATTTATGGATCGGGTCATACGTTCCTCAGCATTAACTTATATGTATCGGGTGGTACGTTCCTCGGCCCTAACTTATATGGATCGGCCCGTACGTTCCTCGACGCTAACTTATATAGATCGGGTCGTGCTTTCCACGGCACTAACTTGTATGGATCGCCCCGTACGTTCCTCGGCACTAACTTATATCGATCGGGCCGTATGTTCCTCGACACTAACATTTAAGGATCGGTCCGTACGTTCCTCGGCACTAACTTGTATGGATCGGGCCGTACGTTCCTCGGCACTAACTTATATGGATCGGGCCGTAGGTTCCTCGGCACTAATATTTGTGGAAAAGTTTGCTTCGATTTCAGCGCCTTTGACAAGGCTAACTCAGAAGGGAGCCAAGTTCCAGTGGACTGATGCTTGTGAACGAAGCTTCCAATTGCTGAAAGAGAAGCAGACCACAGCCCCAGTTCTGACTCTTCCAGAGGGACCCGATGGATATGTTATTTATTGTGACGCTTCTGGCGTGGGATTGGGCCGTAGGTTCCTCAGCACTAATATTTATGGATCTGTCCATACGTTCCTCGACACTAACTTTATGGATCGGGTCGCACATTCCTCAACACTAACATTTATGGATCGGGTGGTACGTTCCTCGGCACTAACTTATATGAATCGGGTCGTACGTTCCTCGGCACTATCTTATATGGATCGGGCCGTACGTTCCTCGGCACTAACTTATATGGATCGGGCCGTAGGTTGCTCGGCACTAATATTTATGGATCGGTCCATACGTTTCTCGGCACTATCTTATATGAATCGGGTCGTACGTTCCTCGGCACTTACTTATATGGATCGGGCCGTAGGTTCCTCGGCACTAATATTTATGGATCGGTCCATACGTTCCTCGGCACTATCTTGTATGAATCGGGTCGTACGTTCCTCTGCACTAACATTTATGGATCGAGCCGTAGGTTCCTCGGAACTAATATTTATGGATCGGGCCATACATTCTTCTGCACTATCTTATATGAATCGGGTCGTACGTTCCTCGGTACTTACTTATATGGATCGGGTCGTACGTTCCTCGGCACTAACTTATTGGATCGAGCCGTACGTTCCTCGGCATTAAGTTATGTGGATCAGGTCGTACGTTCCTCGGCACTAACTTATTAGATCGAGCCGTACGTTCCTCGGCATTAAGTTATGTGGATCAGGTCGTACGTTCCTCGGCACTAACTTATAGGGATCGGGCCGTACGTTCCCCGGCACTAACTTATATGGATCCGGCCGTACGTTCCTCGACACTATCTTATATGAATCGGGTCGTACGTTCCTCGGCACTTACTTATATGGATCGGGTCGTATGTTCCTCGGCACTAACATTTATAGATCGGGTTGTACATTCCTCAGCACTAACGTTTATGGATCGGGCCGTACATTCCTCGGCACTAACTTATGGATCGGGCCGTAGGTTCCTCGGCACTAATATTTATGGATCGGTCCGTACGTTCCTCGGCACTAACTTTATGGATCGGGTCGTACGTTCCTCAACACTAACATTTATGGATCGGGTGGTACGTTCCTCGGCACTAACTTATATAGATCGGGCCGTACGTTCCTCGGCACTAACTTATATGGATCGGGCCGTACGTTCCTTGGCACTAACTTATATGGATCGAGCCGTAGGTTCCTCGGCACTAATATTTATATATCGGTCCATACGTTTCTCGGCACTATCTTATATGAATCGGGTCGTACGTTCTTCGGTACTTACTTATGTGGATCGGGTCATACGTTCCTCGGCACTAACTTATATGGATCGGGCCATAGGTTCCACGACACTAATACTTATGGATCGGGCCATACGTTCCTCGGCACTATCTTATATGAATCGGGTCGTACGTTCCTCGGCACTTACCTATATGGATCGGGTTGTATCTTCCTCGGCACTAATATTTATGGATCGGGCCATACGTTCCTCAGCATTAACTTATATGTATCGGGTGGTATGTTCCTCGGCCCGTACGTTCCTCGACGCTAACTTATATAGATCGGGTCGTGCTTTCCACGGCACTAACTTGTATGGATCGGCCCGTACGTTCCTCGGCACTAACTTATATCGATCGGGTCGTATGTTCCTCGACACTAACATTTAAGGATCGGTCCGTACGTTCCTCGGCACTAACTTGTATGGATCGGGCCGTACGTTCCTCGGCACTAACTTATATGGATCGGGCCGTAGGTTCCTCGGCACTAATATTTGTGGAAAAGTTTGCTTCGATTTCAGCGCCTTTGACAAGGCTAACTCAGAAGGGAGCCAAGTTCCAGTGGACTGATGCTTGTGAACGAAGCTTCCAATTGCTGAAAGAGAAGCTGACCACAGCCCCAGTTCTGACTCTTCCAGGCTTTACATATTCAGTACATATTTCGTACTGACCCCCTTTCTTCGGGGGCTGCGTTTTCATGCCGCGCAGGTACCGACGACAGGTTTGCTGATCCGTCTGCTTAGGATCTCATTCTGCTATTCTTGGAGCGCTCTTTTATTCAGAGCCATCTTTTGGTATAGTCTGTCACTTCAATATATGTATATTCTCGTTCATGGGTACGGCGGGGCCCTCTCCCGTCATATGATTCTGTCGGTTTGTTAGAGGTCTGTGGACATGTTGTGGGTCGGGATCTTTCTGTACAGTTGGGTGCTTGTGTTGTGTTTGGGCGATCCCCTTCGCCGCGGCGGCCGGTCCGCATATATTTAGATGTTGCTTTGTTGGCCCTGTGAGGCCTTTGTTGGTATTTTCTGTGTGCAGGATATATGGGATAGTCCGTAAAACAAAGGAAACTCTGCCGAAATTTTTCTAAAAATTAGCTAAATTTGAAATAAAGCCTTGTCGGCTTCTGCCATATACTAGAATGCGTTTGAGTGCCCAGATCGGGCACTAGTCATGGCCTACGGGGTTGGGTCGTGACAAAAGTGGTATCAGAGCGGTTCGTCCTCGGAATGTCTACAGACCGTGTCTAGTAGAGTCTTGTTTATCGGTGTGTTGTGCACCATACCTATAAACAGGAGGCTACAGGGCATTTAGGATACTACCCTTCTTTCTGTCTTAGATCGTGCGATAGAGCTGTGTTATCAGGATGATTCCTCCCTAACGAATTGTTACATTTGCAGTTATGCCTCCAAAGAAGGCGACAGCGGCCCAAAAGGCCAAGGCAGCAGCTGCGGGAGAGACTAGTCGGGCCCAGAGGGTTACCAGGGCCCATGCTCATATTGCTCCTGATATTTTGCCCCCGGGAGAGGGCTCTTCCACCCAGCCACACGTAGAGGATATTGGAGCAGCAGCGGCTGCAGGTCGAGGGGCGGCTCCACCGCCAGCTCCCGAGATTCCAGTACCTGAGCCTCCAGCTCCACGGCCAGGGACTGAGGATCAGACTATGAGAGAGGCAGTCCAGCTATTGACTAGACTTGTGGCAGGACAGGTTCAGGGGCACGGACTGGGAGGTGACCGGGCTTACAGGCGTGACAGTTCGAGAGCCCGTGAGTTCTTGACTTGTGGCCCTCCAGAGTTCTTCGGGACAAAGCCCGAGGAGGATCCCGAGGAGTTCATCAGGAAGATGCGGCGCACCTTACAGTTTATTAATGCTTCCGCGACAGAGTCAGTCACATTGGATTCTTACCGGTTGTATGATATAGCGGAAAATTGGTACGAGTCATGGGAGTTATCCAGAGGCGACGGCGCTCCCCCAGCAGTTTGGGATGATTTTTCTCAGGCTTTTCTTAGCCACTTTCTGCCGCCGGAGCTACGGCGAGCCAAGGCTGACAGATTCTTATTGCTGAGACAGAGGGGTCGCAGTGTTCGAGAGTACAATATGGAGTTCGACTCATTGGCCCGATACGCACCTGCTGTGGTAGCTACTATGGCTGACAGGATGCACAGGTATATTATGGGGCTGGACCGTTATTTTGTCGACAGCTGTTTGGTATTGCCTGCTCAGCCCGGCATGGATATTGCCCGGATTCAGGCCCACGCCCACGGCATGGAGGACCGGCATAGAGAGCGTCAGCCTGATAGGAGCCAGGATCGGAGACAGCCCAAGAGGGCCAGATCATCTGGGTATTCTGGAGATTCTCGGGGCAGGCAGCCTCAGCAGCCTCAGCAGCCTCAGCAGCCGCAGCAGCCTAGCAGACATCTATCCCAGCCGGCACAGAGCGCACCTCCACAGCCTACAGGTCGCAGATTTGATAGCCCAGGTTATTCAGGAGCAGGTCAGAGCTCCAGGGCTTCAGGTTCGCGGACAGACAGGGGTTCTGGTCAGACGAGGCCACCTAGGCCTCAGTGTTCTTATTGTGGCAGATACCATCCTGGGGAGTGCTACAGAGCCACCGGTGCATGTTTTTCTTGTGGCCGTCAGGGCCATTCTGTGAGAGATTGCCCGTATAAGGGTAGTTCGGGTGGTGCAGCGCAGCCTACCGGATCAGCCGCCAGGTCTTCATCTTCATCAGTGGTTATGCGCCCTACGGGGCCAGGTACTTCAGCACCAGCGGGTCGCGGCAGAGGCCGTGGTGGAGCTTCTAGTACTAGCGGTCCTTCGAACCGCATTTATGCTCTGTCCAGCCGCCAGGATCAGGAGGCATCGCCTAATGTCGTTACAGGTACATTATTGGTTTTCTCTCGGTCTGTGTATGCATTGATTGATCCAGGTTCGACTTTGTCATATATTTCGCCTCTGGTTGCTTGTAAAATTGGTATAACGTCTGAACCTATAGAGCCGTTTGAGGTAGCCACACCGATTGGGGACTTTGTTGTAGCAAAATAGGTATATAAAGACTGTTCTGTAATTGTATGTGGCCGTGACACTAAGGCAGATCTGGTGGAGTTAGATATGGTCGAGTTCGATGTTATTATGGGGATGGACTGGCTAGCCTCCTGTTATGCCAATGTTGACTGCCAAAATAAGGTGGTTCGTTTCCAGTTTCCCGGGGAGTCGGTTCTAGAATGGGCCGGTAATACAGCATCGCCAAAAGGTAAGTTTATTTCATACCTTAAGGCGAAGAAAATGATCAGGAAGGGTTATTTTTATCATCTGGTTCGGGTACAAGACTTGACAGCAGAAACGCCGACTCTTCAGTCAGTTCCCGTGGTTAATGAATTTCCAGATGTGTTCCCAGAAGAGCTTCCAGGCCTTCCTCCAGAGCGGGAGATAGATTTTACTATTGATTTGCTTCCAGATACTCAGCCGATATCTATTCCCCCGTACAGAATGGCACCGGCAGAATTGAAAGAACTGAAAGAGCAGTTGAAGGATCTGTTAGAAAAAGGCTTCATTAGATCCAGCACTTCGCCTTGGGGAGCCCCGGTATTATTTGTGCGTAAGAAAGACGGGTCGTTGTGTATGTGTATTGATTATCGACAGCTGAATAAGGTAACCATAAAGAATAAATACCCCCTCCCCAGAATTGACGATTTGTTTGATCAGTTGCAGGGCGCCAAGTATTTTTCGAAGATAGATCTCGGTCTGGCTATCATCAGGTACGGGTACGGGAGGCCGATATTCCTAAGACAGCATTCCGGACCAGATATGGACATTATGAATTCAGAGTTATGTCTTTTGGGCTGACTAATGCTCCTGCAGTATTTATGGATTTAATGAACCGGGTATTCAGGCCATTCTTGGATATGTTCGTAATTGTATTTATCGATGATATTCTGGTTTATTCTCGGTCCGAGGCAGAGCACGTAGATCATCTGAGAGCGGTATTGGGGGTACTTCGGCATCAGGAATTATATGCAAAATTTTCTAAATGTGAATTCTGGCTGGCTTCAGTGGCATTTCTGGGGCATATTATTGCAGCTGATGGTGTCCGGGTGGATACACAGAAGATTGAGGCCGTGAAAAATTGGCCCAGACCCACGACGCCCACAGAGGTACGTAGTTTCCTGGGGTTAGCTGGCTATTACAGAAGATTTGTGGAAAAGTTTGCTTCGATTTCAGCGCCTTTGACAAGGCTAACTCAGAAGGGAGCCAAGTTCCAGTGGACTGATGCTTGTGAACGAAGCTTCCAATTGCTGAAAGAGAAGCTGACCACAGCCCCAGTTCTGACTCTTCCAGAGGGACCCGATGGATATGTTATTTATTGTGACGCTTTTGGCGTGGGATTGGGCTGTGTATTGATGCAGCACGGCAGAGTTATAGCTTATGCTTCTCGGCAATTGAAAAAGCATGAAAAGAATTATCCTACTCACGATCTGGAGCTTGCAGCGGTGATCCATGCCCTGAAGATATGGAGACATTATTTATATGTTGTTCATGTTGATATCTATACAGATCATAAGAGTCTCCAGTATATTTTCAGGCAGAAAGAGCTTAATTTGCGGCAGCGGAGGTGGCTGGAGCTCCTGAAAGACTATGATGTGGATATTCTGTATCATCCGGGCAAGGCTAATGTTGTTGCAGATGCGCTTAGCCGGAAATCTATGGGCAGCTTGGTCGATTTACAGCCAGACAGGAGAGAGATAGTACGTGACATTCATCAGTTGGCTAATCTTGGGGTTCGTCTGGCCGATTCTGGAGGTACACGGATTTCTGTCCGAGGGGTTTCTGAATCATCTATTAAGGAAGATATCAAACGGCATCAATATGAAGATCCTGTTTTGGCACGATACAGAGACACAGCCTATGATAAGGAGAAGACTCCATTCGAGTTCACTCCGGACGGGACTTTATTATTCAGGGGCAGGTTGTGTGTACCTGATATTACAGGTCTTCGGCAGCAGGTTATGAGTGAGGCACATTATGCTCGCTATTCGGTCCATCCTGGGTCTACGAAGATGTACCATGATCTCCGATGCTTATACTGGTGGGATGGCATGAAACGGGACATCGCAGAGTTCGTCGCCCAGTGTCCCAATTGTCAGCAGGTCAAGATTGAACACCAGAAACCGGGTGGACTGTTGCAGGAAATGGAAATTCCGACGTGGAAGTGGGCGATCATTAATATGGACTTCATTACAGGGTTGCCTCGCACTCCACGGAAGTATGATTCCATCTGGGTTATTGTTGATAGGCTGACAAAATCAGCCCATTTTCTCCCCGTCAGAACTACTTATTCCGCCGAGGATTATGCTAGGATTTATATTAAAGAAATAGTGAAGCTTCATGGAGTTCCTATATCTATTATCACTGACAGAGGTGCTCAGTTCACAGCGAACTTCTGGAGATCTTTTCAGGAAAGATTAGGGACTCAGTTGAGCCTGAGCACAGCTTTTCATCCTCAGAGTGACGGACAGGCCGAGCGCACTATCCAGACACTTGAAGATATGTTGCGGGCCTGCGTTATTGATTTCAGAGGCAGCTGGGAGGATCACTTGCCATTGATTGAATTTTCTTATAATAACAGCTACCATTCCAGCATCCAGATGGCTCCGTACGAGGCTTTATATGGTAGGAAATGCAGGTCACCTATTGGCTGGTTTGATATTGGCGAGACAGAATTAATCGGCCCAGATATGATCCAGCAGGCAGTTGATAAGGTGAAACTTATCCGGGAGCGACTATTGGCAGCCCAGAGTCGACAGAAATCATACGCTGATAAACGGCGTCGTCCTTTGGAATTCCAGGTTGGTGATTGGGTATTTCTGAAGGTATCGCCTATGAAAGGCGTGATGCGGTTCGGCAGAAAGGGGAAACTTAGCCCGCGTTATATTGGGCCTTATTTGATTGTGTGGAAAATTGGGAATGTCGCCTATGAGTTAGATTTGCCATCTGATTTGGAAGCGGTACATCCGGTATTCCATGTGTCTATGCTCCGCAAATGCATTGGTGATCCCTCCAGAATATTCCCTGCGGATGATATTCAGGTGACGGAGCAGTTATCTTATGAGGAGCAGCCCGTAGCTATTTTGGACCGTCAGGTACGGAGGCTCCGTAATAAGGATGTAGCCTCTGTTAAGGTACTGTGGCGGAACGAGAATAGGGAGGAAATGACCTGGGAGTCCGAGGATGAAATGAAGAAGAAATATCCTCATCTGTTCCCTATGCCCACAGGTAACCTTGAATCCCTACTTAATTTCATTTCAATGCCAATCGTATGACATATGTGTTGTTTGTAACCATGAACTCCCCCAAAGTGTTTTCAAACCCTATAAGATTAATTTTACATTCGAGGACGAATGTTCTAAAGGGGGGGAGGATGTTATATCCCGTGTTTTCACACCTTTGGAAAATTGGAAATAATTTGGACTTGTATGAAATAAGGTCATAATTGAATTTATGTAACCCTTGAGTTGTTATGAAAGAATATTAATATGGAAGTGTCGAGGAACGCTAAGGGCAAATTTGGGATTTCGAAAATTAGTTTCGGGAATTATAATCCATTGGGCCCAAATAATTGAAAGAAAAATTTGGGCCCAATACTAAGGGGTGGTCGGCCACATAGTGGCCCAAACCCATGGTTAGTAATTAAATTTCCATGTGTTTAAAAGGCTTAAAAGATTATATTATATATAGTCATCCCTATCTATTAGAAGACTCAAGAAAACAAGCAAAGCAACAGCAAAAGACCAAGAACCATTCGGCCCTAGCTAAGCAAAAATCACTTCCAAAAATATTGCTCCTAAAATTTTTCTCTTGGTGAATTTCTACTAAGTTGAGTACCCTTTATAACTTGGTGTAGTTGCTTTGGAAGAAAGAACACTTGGTGCCTCAATTTGATCACTTATTCAAGTGAAGAAGACGTGAAGAAAAGGTAAGAATTCCTACCTTTTTATTGTGTTGTTGAGTTTTGTTTGTGTTGTAGTATATAGAAATGTGTTGATTGTATGGAAAAATGGAAGTTTGCAAGATGGGTGTGTGGTATGTACATGTAGCCGTGGGTATGGGTGTATTGTATACCTATAATGTATTGAATCCATGTTATATTCTAGTTGTGATTGTGATGAAATGCATATTGGGATTGAAAGTTGAATGATTTAGTTGAAGTTGGCAAAGAGGGTTCTTGGCCGTGTGGTATGTTGGCTATGGAATGGAATTGATTAAGTTTGTTTAATGTGTTAGAGTGTTGTTGTGATGTTTGTATTGTAAATGAAGTTAGAATGATATAATTGGTATCGAAATGGAATATTGAAGCTTATGTCGTTTTAGTGCGATTTTACGACATTATGAAAATGAAGTTATTAGGTTGCTAATTATGACAAGTATTGATGAACTTGGAAGAAGGAAACATGTTATGAATACGTATGCCAAAGATTAGGAGTTTTGGATAAATTATGACTTTGGCGGAAAGTTTGTATATTATGTATATCGTGTGTATAATTTAAGGAAAACCATATGAAATGCTTCTAAACTATGTTGTGGTGATCTAGATTGTTAATGAATGTGAAATCATTGATATTAGTTTGAAAGTTAAGGTTAAAGTAAAGGTTATGGCATTATGTCGGCAAGTAGAACTAGTTGTGCCATATTGTGTTTCTAGTGTTTGTTGTTGATGACTGTGAGCCGAGTTGAATTCTCGGGGGTGCTATATGTATAGGGGAAGTGCTGCCGAAATTTCGGTAGACAAATGTGAACTTAAGTGAATTCGTAGAATCCATAATTTACAATTGGTAAATGTGACCATTTGCAGATTTCTGACGAAACGGGAAGTGAGTTTGGAAAGGCGTAAGGAGCTTGAAAGGTATGTAAAGCTACCCCGATCCTTCTTTTGGCATGCCTAAGTGTTTTAGGATCGGATTCGGGCCTCAAAAGACCTTCTTGGCCATCGGAATCCGCAAGAGAAAATCTCAGTTTTTCCTTCAGTAGAATTGAACCATTTTGATATGCTTTTCCTGAAAGTATGTAGACTTTCTCTAAACTCCTTGAAAAGCTATAGAATGTCCGTAGAACCTTTATAGGTGACCCCATAAGCTTAAAGGGCGTAATTTGAGCCCACCGCCTTGCATGTTCCGAGGTGGGCCCGCTATTCCCGGTTTTGCCATTAATGTACTAAAGTCCCCTTTTTGAACGCTTTTTGAAAGAAACGTTTCGACTACCCTTTTAATTACCTAACTAATATGGTTTTAAATATTCCATTAAGTCTGATAAATTGTTTTGATACTCGAAACTCATTTACTATGATTCCTTCCGACTTCATCGGATCGGTTTGTCTTTGATATGCCTCATCGAGTCTATGGAAACATTTCTGATATTTTACTTGCATTAGTTTCTCACGACTCTATTCGTGGATGCCCCAATGTTTCCCACACTGAGCCCGGGCCAGGATATGTTGTCAAGCGTAATCCCCTGCATTGTTCGCCGTGCCTCGATGTGAGGGGGCAGGTATATGCGTACATGGGTTTGTGGAGTATGATGTGCCATGTACGTTTGTTCTGATATGATTTACTATGGCCATCTGATATGACATGTTATGTTACGGGGTTATGCCCCTATTCTGTTTCTTCTGTGTTGTGGCACCAGCGTCGGGAGGGTGGCCACGTTCTGTCTGCCGAGTCCCTTGGCAGGGGCCAGATTTGATATGACATATGTTCTGTACACATTCTGCATGTTTTGGAAATATGTATCTGATACTTTGGATTTTCCGTTTACTTTCTGTATGTTCTGCACCAGTTATGATTTTGTTTCTGCAACCCAGGCGTTACATATTCAGTACATATTTCGTACTGACCCCCTTTCTTCGGGGGCTGCGTTTTCATGCCGCGCAGGTACCGACGACAGGTTTGCTGATCCGTCTGCTTAGGATCTCATTCTGCTATTCTTGGAGCGCTCTTTTATTCAGAGCCATCTTTTGGTATAGTCTGTCACTTCAATATATGTATATTCTCGTTCATGGGTACGGCGGGGCCCTGTCCCGTCATATGATTCTGTCGGTTTGTTAGAGGTCTGTGGACATGTTGTGGGTCGGGATCTTTCTGTACAGTTGGGTGCTTGTGTTGTGTTTGGGTGATCCCCTTCGCCGCGGTGGCCGGTCCGCATATATTTAGATGTTGCTTTGTTGGCCCTGTGAGGCCTTTGTTGGTATTTTCTGCGTGCAGGATATATGGGATAGTCCGTAAAACAAAGGAAACTCTGCCGAAATTTTTCTAAAAATTAGCTAAATTTGAAATAAAGCCTTGTCGGCTTCTGCCATATACTAGAATGCGTTTGAGTGCCCAGATCGGGCACTAGTCATGGCCTACGGGGTTGGGTCGTGACAAAAGTGGTATCAGAGCGGTTCGTCCTCGGAATGTCTACAGACCGTGTCTAGTAGTGTCTTGTTTATCGGTGTGTTGTGCACCATACCTATAAACAGGAGGCTACAGGGCATTTAGGATACTACCCTTCTTTCTGTCTTAGATCGTGCGATAGAGCTGTGTTATCAGGATGATTCCTCCCTAACGAATTGTTACATTTGCAGTTATGCCTCCAAAGAAGGCGACAGCGGCCCAAAAGGCCAAGGTAGCAGCTGCGGGAGAGACTAGTCGGGCCCATAGGGTTACCAGGGCCCATGCTCATATTGCTCCTGATATTTTTCCCCCGGCAGAGGGCTCTTCCACCCCGCCACACGTAGAGGATATTGGAGCAGCAGCGGCTGCAGGTCGAGGGGCGGCTCCACCGCCAGCTCCCGAGATTCCAGTACCTGAGCCTCCAGCTCCACGGCCAGGGACTGAGGATCAGACTATGAGAGAGGCAGTCCAGCTATTGACTAGACTTGTGGCAGGACAGGTTCAGGGGCACGGACTGGGAGGTGACCGGGCTTACAGGCGTGACAGTTCGAGAGCCCGTGAGTTCTTGACTTGTGGCCCTCCAGAGTTCTTCGGGACAAAGCCCGAGGAGGATCCCGAGGAGTTCATCAGGAAGATGCGGCGCACCTTACAGTTTATTAATGCTTCCGCGACAGAGTCAGTCACATTGGCTTCTTACCGGTTGTATGATATAGCGGCAAATTGGTACGAGTCATGGGAGTTATCCAGAGGCGACGGCGCTCCCCCAGCAGTTTGGGATGATTTTTCTCAGGCTTTTCTTAGCCACTTTCTGCCGCCGGAGCTACGGCGAGCCAAGGCTGACAGATTCTTATTGCTGAGACAGAGGGGTCGCAGTGTTCGAGAGTACAATATGGAGTTCGACTCATTGGCCCGATACGCACCTGCTGTGGTAGCTACTATGGCTGACAGGATGCACAGGTATATTATGGGGCTGGACCGTTATTTTGTCGACAGCTGTTTGGTATTGGCAACTCAGCCCGGCATGGATATTGCCCGGATTCAGGCCCACGCCCAAGGCATGGAGGACCGGCATAGAGAGCGTCAGCCTGATAGGAGCCAGGATCGGAGACAGCCCAAGAGGGCCAGATCATCTGGGTATTCTGGAGATTCTCGGGGCAGGCAGCCTCAGCAGCCTCAGCAGCCGCAGCAGCCTAGCAGACATCTATCCCAGCCGGCACAGAGCGCACCTCCACAGCCTACAGGTCGCAGATTTGATAGCCCAGGTTATTCAGGAGCAGGTCAGAGCTCCAGGGCTTCAGGTTCGCGGACAGACAGGGGTTCTGGTCAGACGAGGCCACCTAGGCCTCAGTGTTCTTATTGTGGCAGATACCATACTGGGGAGTGCTACAGAGCCACCGGTGCATGTTTTGCTTGTGGCCGTCAGGGCCATTCTGTGAGAGATTGCCCGTATAAGGGTAGTTCGGGTGGTGCAGCGCAGCCTACCGGATCAGCCGCCGGGTCTTCATCTTCATCAGTGGCTATGCGCCCTACGGGGCCAGGTACTTCAGCACCAGCGGGTCGCGGCAGAGGCCGTGGTGGAGCTTCTAGTACTAGCGGTCCTTCGAACCGCATTTATGCTCTGTCCAGCCGCCAGGATCAGGAGGCATCGCCTAATGTCGTTACAGGTACATTATTGGTTTTCTCTCGGTCTGTGTATGCATTGATTGATCCAGGTTCGACTTTGTCATATATTTCGCCTCTGGTTGCTTGTAAAATTGGTATAACGTCTGAACCTATAGAGCCGTTTGAGGTAGCCACACCGATTGGGGACTTTGTTGTAGCAAAATAGGTATATAAAGACTGTTCTGTAATTGTATGTGGCCGTGACACTAAGGCAGATCTGGTGGAGTTAGATATGGTCGAGTTCGATGTTATTATGGGGATGGACTGGCTAGCCTCCTGTTATGCCAAAGTTGACTGCCAAAATAAGGTGGTTCGTTTCCAGTTTCCCGGGGAGTCAGTTCTAGAATGGGCCGGTAATACAGCATCGCCGAAAGGTAAGTTTATTTCATACCTTAAGGCGAAGAAAATGATCAGGAAGGGTTATTTTTATCATCTGGTTCGGGTACAAGACTTGACAGCAGAAACGCCGACTCTTCAGTCAGTTCCCGTGGTTAATGAATTTCCAGATGTGTTCCCAGAAGAGCTTCCAGGCCTTCCTCCAGAGCGGGAGATAGATTTTACTATTGATTTGCTTCCAGATACTCAGCCGATATCTATTCCCCCGAACAGAATGGCACCGGCAGAATTGAAAGAACTGAAAGAGCAGTTGAAGGATCTGTTAGAAAAAGGCTTCATTAGACCCAGCACTTCGCCTTGGGGAGCCCCGGTATTATTTGTGCGTAAGAAAGACGGGTCGTTGTGTATGTGTATTGATTATCGACAGCTGAATAAGGTAACCATAAAGAATAAATACCCCCTCCCCAGAATTGACGATTTGTTTGATCAGTTGCAGGGCGCCAAGTATTTTTCGAAGATAGATCTTCGGTCTGGCTATCATCAGGTACGGGTACGGGAGGCCGATATTCCTAAGACAGCATTCCGGACCAGATATGGGCATTATGAATTCAGAGTTATGTCTTTTGGGCTGACTAATGCTCCTACAGTATTTATGGATTTAATGAACCGGGTATTCAGGCCATTCTTGGATATGTTCGTAATTGTATTTATCGATGATATTCTGGTTTATTCTCGGTCCGAGGCAGAGTACGCAGATCATCTGAGAGCGGTATTGGGGGTACTTCGGCATCAGGAATTATATGCAAAATTTTCTAAATGTGAATTCTGGCTGGCTTCAGTGGCATTTCTGGGGCATATTATTGCAGTTGATGGTGTCCGGGTGGATACACAAAAGATTGAGGCCGTGAAAAATTGGCCCAGACCCACGACGCCCACAGAGGTACGTAGTTTCCTGGGGTTAGCTGGCTATTACAGAAGATTTGTGGAAAAGTTTGCTTCGATTTCAGCGCCTTTGACAAGGCTAACTCAGAAGGGAGCCAAGTTCCAGTGGACTGATGCTTGTGAACGAAGCTTCCAATTGCTGAAAGAGAAGCTGACCACAGCCCCAGTTCTGACTCTTCCAGAGGGACCCGATGGATATGTTATTTATTGTGACGCTTCTGGCGTGGGATTGGGCTGTGTATTGATGCAGCACGGCAGAGTTATAGCTTATGCTTCTCGGCAATTGAAAAAGCATGAAAAGAATTATCCTACTCACGATCTGGAGCTTGCAGCGGTGATCCATGCCCTGAAGATATGGAGACATTATTTATATGTTGTTCATGTTGATATCTATACAGATCATAAGAGTCTGCAGTATATTTTCAGGCAGAAAGAGCTTAATTTGCGGCAGCGGAGGTGGCTGGAGCTCCTGAAAGACTATGATGTGGATATTCTGTATCATCCGGGCAAGGCTAATGTTGTTGCAGATGCGCTTAGCCGGAAATCTATGGGCAGCTTGGTCGATTTACAGCCAGACAGGAGAGAGATAGTACGTGACATTCATCAGTTGGCTAATCTTGGGGTTCGTCTGGCCGATTCTGGAGGTACACGGATTTCTGTCCGAGGGGTTTCTGAATCATCTATTAAGGAAGATATCAAACGGCATCAATATGAAGATCCTGTTTTGGCACGATACAGAGACACAGCCTATGATAAGGAGAAGACTCCGTTCGAGTTCACTCCGGACGGGACTTTATTATTCAGGGGCAGGTTGTGTGTACCTGATATTACAGGTCTTCGGCAGCAGGTTATGAGTGAGGCACATTATGCTCGCTATTCGGTCCATCCTGGGTCTACGAAGATGTACCATGATCTCCGATGCTTATACTGGTGGGATGGCATGAAACGGGACATCGCAGAGTTCGTCGCCCAGTGTCCCAATTGTCAGCAGGTCAAGATTGAACACCAGAAACCGGGTGGACTGTTGCAGGAAATGGAAATTCCGACGTGGAAGTGGGCGATCATTAATATGGACTTCATTACAGGGTTGCCTCGCACTCCACAGAAGTATGATTCCATCTGGGTTATTGTTGATAGGCTGACAAAATCAGCCCATTTTCTCCCCGTCAGAACTACTTATTGTTATGGCCCGTATTTTGTGCATTTGAAAATTCCAAGTCGTCGTGGAAAGTTAAGGGCGAGATCATTTTCAAAACTTATTTTTTTGTATACAAGTCGATTATGAACATTATTTATGAATATTGGTAGTATGGAGAGATTGAGAGAGGCTCGGGGCAAGAAGAGAGATTCGCAAAAAGGCTTATGGAAATATTGCGGAAAGAATATGGGCAAAATGGGAGTTTTACAAAAAAAAAAAAAAAAAAAGAGAGGGAAAGAAAAGATGACAAAATTTAGTCATCTTTGCTAGATAATTAAGGAAACTTCTAGAGGGGGCATGTGCCCCTCACATGACCACTTGAATTATATCTTTATATATATGAAGAAGGCCATCATTTTAATTCAAGAAGAGTGGAGAGAAAGAAAGAAATAAGAACAAAAAAAAAATAGAGTGAGAGGGAGGGGGTTCGGCCATGGTGGCCGAACCTTGAGCTCATGGAAAGCTTGGGCTAAAAATTATTTTCTTCCTCCATGTCAAGTACTTAAAAGGTCCTCTACAACATGGAGTTGTTATTAGAGCAAGGGAACCGTTATTTGTTACAAGTTCATGATCATAGTTAAGGGAGAAATCAAGGGAAAAAGGTAAGAATTCCTCTTCTTTTATATATTGTGGATGAAATTCATGAAGAATATTGATGTTGGGTTGTGACCGTGAGGCATATTGTGTGTGTATGGCCGTGTATATTGTTGCACTATGTTGGAATGATGAACAAATTTTATTTGACATCTTGGTTGTTGTTATGTCAAGAAATGAATGAAAGAAATGAAAATATGTGTGTTGCATGTTGGCCGATTATATGTGTGGTATTGGATTGAAATGATGAATTAAGGTCTCTTAGTGTTTTGGTTGTTGTTGTTATGGACTATGTGGTGTAGAAGTGAATGGAATTTATGAAAGTTGTATATCGAGGTTTGGCCGTGTGTGTGTGACAATATGTAAGAGTGAAGAGCTAATTTTTACTTAGTGTTTTGATTGTCGTAGTTGTGGATCCTATGATGAAAATGAGGATTTAACGATTTAAATTGAAGTTGGAATCGTTTGTAGGTTGTTGGAGAATATCATATAATTTTTGTATAGTTGTTGTGTTATTGTGGTTAATATTGTCGCTACCCTTGTCGAGTTTGAAAGATGGTAAGTCGGGTTGTTGTGATTAAATTTGAAAGAAGGAAATGGATTGTTATTGGTTTTGTTAGATTTGAAAAATGTTGGATGGAGTAGTATGTGGGTTGAATTGTTTTTAAAGTTATGGAATTGAATTGAATTAAATTGCATTGAATTGAATGTAGAAGTGTTGTTGGTATTGTTGTTGACCGTTTGGCCGGGTTGAATTCCCGGGTTGTCGTTGATGAAAATTGGTCAAATTAGATATTTGGGGATGGTGCATTTACAGGGGAAATGCTGCCGAAATTTCGGCAGACAAAGTGTTACTTTAAAGAATCAACTTCTAAAGGCTCTAATCAAGTTTTGGTAAACATGACCAATTCACAGATTTTGGCGGATTTGGAACGTGAATTTGGAGTTGCATAAGGAGCGGAAAAAGGTATGTAAGGTTTACCCTTCCTTCTTTGGCATGTCTTAGATGTAATAGGATTGGATACGGGCCTCGGGGACGATCCTACCCCTAGAAATCCGAAATTGAATTTGGCCCTTTTTCATTCAGAAAGATTGAATTCATAATGTTACCAAATGTCGGGAAACTACCTAAACAACTAGAGATCGCACCAATGAGATCCGAGTACCCTAAAACCCTCACAAGTAACGCCATGACATGTAACATATGTAAATTTGGTACGCCGCCTCATTTGACCCGAGGTGGGCCCATGGTCCCCGGATTTTCCTTATTGTTCCGTTTGATCTATTTTGAAGCAGAATCCAAAGAAAACTTTTGATCCTTATCCCGTTCACCGAGTGACAAGTACTGTAACTATGCTAATGAGGATACTTCTATGATGACAATGATGATGATGATGTTAAGCAAGGGAATATGCCTATGATAAGTATGACAAAGATGATTCTATGACTAAGATGATGAATATGATCTTATAATGATAACGATGTAGTCCAAGATGAGAAAATGCCTACGGTAGATGTGTTGGCAAAATGTTCTGCTATGAAAAGGAAAATATGGAAACGTTAACCTAATTCTTGATATCTCAACTCTATTACAGGTAGTGACTACTCTATAGGTTCTAGGTATATGAGACTGTACCCTATGACCCTATTTGATGTTTTCCTCATAATGACACTTTTCATTGGTAGTCTCGCCTCCTAATACTCGTTCCTTCAAGGTGAGACAAAGCGACTATGGTTGTTCCATAATGTAATCGGAGGCTACCGACCTTCTGTCACTCCGATGGACACATGACTTTCTTTGGGCTCTCATGCATGCCAATTTTATGACACATGTATATCAATGCGAATATGTATATGTATATGGGGAAAGGGGAGGGCGACTGTTATATCACCACCTGATTCAGCTGGTGTCACGACCCAACCCCGTAGGCCGTGACTAGTGCCCGATCTGGGCACCCAAACCCATCTGTCAAATGTATTCAAATATATAGCAGAAGCCGACAAGGCTATATTCCAAATTTAGATAATTTCTAGAAAATTTCGGCAGAGTTTCCTTTGTTTTACAGACTATCCAAAATAGCCCTGTACACAGCAAACACCATCAAAGGCCACACAGGGCTAACAAAGCAACGTATAAACATATGCGGACCGACCGCCTCGGCGTATGGGATCGCCCAAACAACATATACACATACCCATACAGAAAGACCATAACCCACAGACATGTCTACAGGCCTCTAACAGACATAACAGAATCATATGACGGGACAGGGCCCCGCCGTACCCCAAATGACCATATGTACAGAAGATGAAAACAACAGAAGATATATACCAAAATATAAGCTCCGGATCAACAGGAGCACTCCCGAGTAGCGGAACAGGTGTCCTAAGCTGGTGGCGTATCAAAAGGAGCGTCTGTACCTGCGGGCATGTAACGCAGCCCCCCGAAGAACAGGGGGGGGTCAGTACGGAAAATGTACCGAGTATGTAAAGCGGAAACGCAACAAATAAAATCATAATCAAGAACGGAAGTAGAGAATGACAACTGTCAGGATCACAGTCAGAGCCGGAGGTACAAAGATATAGATAGCCGAATCATACTCGGAGTCGTAGATCCAGAATAAGACAGACGGAGCTATAGTCAGAGTCCGAAGTACAAAAGGTGAATACCTTATCCGAGACCTCAGAAAAGTAATGTCAAAGTATAGATGATGCATGCCAAGTCGTATAACATCATGTAAACATATATAACGTGTCCCGGCCCTCTGATAAGGGACTCGGTGAATGAAATCATGTATAACAAAATCATATATCATATATGCAAATAGCGTGTCCCGGCCCTTTGTTAAGGGACTCGGTGGTGAAATCATGCATGTCAGAATCATGTACTGTGTATACATAACATGTCCCGGCCCTCTACTGCGGGTCTCGGTGGATAATCATCATGTGCCATCCTGGCCGCCATCCCCGTATCATCATCTGATAAACATATACAAATAACGTGTCCCGGCCCGCAAGTACGAGGGACTCGGTGGGAAATGCAGAGAAATGCGCACGAGATCATGTCCTGGCCCGGGCTCAGTGAAAAGACATACTGTGACTTGCACGAACAGAGTAATGCAGAAACATATGCATATAAGTCCAGACTTAATAAACAAACCAAATGATAAGTCTTAGGATGTACCTTTCGTAACCTGCGACGGATTATATCAAAGCAGACTCCCGAGATTGTTCGTACATAATAAATATACCATAGGGTTTGACTGAATAGTCAGAATGGTCGTTCCTTAACAAATGGGACTGTTTAAATGACAAATCATTTCAAAGGAGTCGGATATTAGTCATAGTGTGTATGGACGCCCTTTTTGGGGATGGCACGATTCATTATATCAAATCATGTTTCTAAGGTCATAGCACATATCAAAATGTAATATAGATTCATCACATTTACTATCTGACAGACGGACAATAATCAAAAGATTCTTTTAAGCACCATATAGAAATAAGACAAATAAAGCAATAGTAGGAGGTCTCGGAATCTGCGGGCCCACCTCGGGTTAATCGAGGTGGTAAACTCAAATTATGAATCATAGCCCTTGTAGAGTCCTTCATGAGAGTTTTAGGGCATTCCGGTTCCATTTATGAAAATTGCATACTTATAGGTCAGTTTGGAGGCAATTTAGGAAAAATTGATTCAATCTCACTAAAGGATTTGGAGCCAATTTCAATCTCGTAATCCGAGGAGCAGGGTCGTTTCCAAGGCTCGCGTTCGAGCCTACTACGTTTAGAACATGCCAAAGAATAAAGAGCAAAGCTTTACATACCTTGGTTGCGCCTTACGCTTGCCCAATCTCAATTCCCGTTTCGTCCAAAAACTGCAAATGGTCACATTTACCAATTACTATTCATGAGACTTAAAAATTCTATTCTTAACCAATACTTGCCTATAAAAATTTGGGCAGCATCTCCCCTATACATATAGCCTCCCCGAGATTCAACTCGGCCCAAAGCAACCAACAACAACCCAACAACAACATCAACAACATCAACAATCACAATATAGACTAATTAATCCTCCTTCCGACATAGTGCAATAACTCTCATTTCCAACTTCGCATTTCCAACTCAATCTCAATATTTTCACATTCATTAAGATCATTACAATACCATTCGGACGCATATCATAACATTTCTACAATATATACACAAAATATACAAAACATGCAAACTTTCCATCAAAGCCATGATTTATCAAATTCTTCTAATCTTTAACATGCAAGTTCATAACACATTTCCACCTTCCAAGTTCATCAACATTAATCATAATTTACACCTTAACCACTTCTTTTTCTTAATTTCATATGATCATACTAAAACAACATACTTTCCGACAACAACTTAACAACAAATTCTTTAGCTTAGCTTAACTCATTATTCTTCCATCTACTTTACAAAATCATAGCAACACAATTAACATACTAAACAAGATTAATTCATTTTTTCCACCATCAACACAACACCACACGGCTACATTCCATATTTCCAATTCCCGTCGAATTCATTCAACTTTCATTTCTAATACAATTTCCACCATCACAGCAACTAGAATACAACATAAAAATTCAACTCATTACATCAATACACCAACACACACACACGGCTCCATACACTTTTCACACACATACAATTCACAACACACAATTTCTTCATACTTCTCATTTATTTCATAAAACCATAACAACATAATAAACATACTAACAAGTTCAACAATTTTTCCTTCATATAACCACTTCCCACGGCCAACACACCAACACACACCACACGACCACCACATGTATGCAACACTTCCATAATTCTCATGCACTCTACATATACTACAACACATACATAATTCCTCTAACATAGAAATAAGAATTCTTACCTTTTTCCAATTCCTTTCCACTTGCCAAAAGAAACACTTCCTTGCCAAAACAATTATACCATCTTGTAGAGCACCTTGAGCTTAGCAAGAATACAGGAAGGTTACAATTTTTGAACCAAGATTGAAGGGCTAGAAAATTTTTCTTTTCTTTTTTTTTCTCTCTTCTTTCTCTTGGAGCCGAAAGCTCCCCCTTTTTTTTCTCTTCTTTTCTTTTGAGTTTTCTTGAAACTTCTAGGGACTTTGATCACTAAATGTCCCTTTTAATTACCAAATCATCACATGGATGATTTGCCATGGACTTGGGTCCTCTTGTTGGGCCCTAACCGGCCACCCCTCTTTTTGGGCTCCAATTTTTTGTTTTTTTTGGCCCAATAATTTGGCTACTTTGTGTAATTCATGAAATAAATTTTCAAAATTTCAATTTGTGCCCTTAGTCTTCTTCCGTATTTGCACACCAATATTTTTCATAAACCATAACATATATACGTTCAGATCCACATGTAACCTTATTCCTTACAAATCATATTTATTTCCAATTTTTCCGAATATGCAAAAATACAGGGTATAACAGCTGGATTCCATCCTGGACGCGGGATACCCGGACGCGGGATATGGGAGAGCCGGATACGGCGTCTGTATATGTGACATATATATATAATATGTTGGGACACTGTTGTGGAAGGGGGGTGGGAGAGCCGATGTACTCGGCGTCTGTGAATGTAAATAAAGAACACCGTTTTCTGAAATGCTCCGTTTTTTTGTATATGTAAAGAAGAAGCACCGTTTTTCTGAAAAAGAATCTAAGCATGCATGGCATCCGCAGAAAGGCATTCATATGTACAGGTTACATCTGTCCCAGGATAAGCTCCATATGTCTATTCCGTTATTATTCATACTGTATATTCCTTTATTATGTTACTATTCATGCCTTACATACTCAGTACATTACTCGTACTGACCCCTTTTTTTTCGGGGGCTGCGTTCATGCCGCGCAGGTACACCAGATGAGCTACAGCTATCACAGAAGATGTTCCAGCGGAGTTGGCAGGCTCCACTTGTTCTGGAGTGCTGCCGAGTCAGAGTATCTGAGCTACGATGTTTGTTGATGTTAGAGACTTTGCAGACAGAGTTGTGGGTATTGGGAGTCAGCTTGTATTACGATTTAAGTATTTAACATTTACAGACTTTATTTCATTTGAAAGCAACAAAAGAAAATGTTTCAGTAAGCTTTATTATATATACTTGATTTAGAAGTTCAAAAAAAAAAAGAAAAAAAAAATTTAAGTACGTAATAAGAGTCAGCGGGTTCGCTCGGCTCCGAACGTGGGGTCGGGTGCCCATCACACCCTAGTAAAGTAGGGGTGTGACAAAGTGGTATCAGAGCAGGTCGGTCTAAGGGTTGTCTGCAAAGTCGTGTCCAGTAGAGTCCTGTTTATGAGTGTGAAGCCGGCCACATTTATAAACAGGAGGCTGCGGGGCATCTAGGAAATGTTGACCTTCTTTCTGTCTCAGATCGTGCGATAGAGCCAAGCCATAGGAAATGAGATTCCTGGTACTAATCATCGATTTTCGCAGACGCCTAGTGGTGACGAAAGAAGACAAGTGACGAGATGGCAAGTTACAAAGGTAAGCCTGGATAATTGTTTTGTTACTCGGAACTGGAAGTCCTGGACGGTGGGAATATGATATATAGCCGCATGTTCTGTGAAGTATTATTGATATTTGTTACGTACAGACTGTGAAGAGTAGGAATGGTAAAGGAGATTCTGTAAGAATGGATACGCCTAACAGGAAGGCGCGTGGATAGGAAATATTGCAAACCGGCAATAGGTGAGGCGCGTTGTTCCAGAAAGGTTATGGGTTTGACATGACGATGAAGGTGCGATTACTACAATCGGGAATCTGGAAGTCCAGGATAGGAGTTGGCCATAAGGTGAACATCGGGAACCAAAAGGGTAAAACGGTAATTATACAAGAAAGGACATGTTACGGAAATGTCCCGGAACCTGTAAGACTTCGAATTGCCCCAGCACAGGTAATAAAAGTCAGGTGAGGAAGCTGACGCGAAAATATCAGCATTAAGACACCGAACTCCAGTGATGTTTTTGGGTTAAGCGTGCTCAGGTGGGAGCAATTCCATGATGGGTGACCCCTGGGAAGTTGGTGAGAAATTCTATAAATTGAGACATAAGAGAAAAATTAAAAACTAGGATATACGGGACGGTTGGAAACCATAAGAAGACGCGTGAAACAAGGCAGACTAGCCCGGTGAAGGGACAGGAAATGCATCATAGCCCTAGAATTTGGATAGGCTTGAACAACTTTTGGAAGTATTTTGTGAACTAGTTGATAGTGAATATGTATGTATATATGAATGTGTAATATATCCCGTATATGATTGTATCGGTGGCGTTCGAGCCCCAGCAACCGAGACTACGGGAAGAAATGTATCGATCACGCAAAGGTGCAGAAGTACGAGTGACAACAAGAATAAATGGTACAACCGTCATAGGGTAAATCGTTATTATTTCACCGTAGGTTAGAATCGAAAAATTTAGTGCAGCGATACTTGAAAAGGAAAGAGAGTAAATGGATGAAAGGTAGAAAGCTTAAATGTGGGGAAAAGGTGAAAGTTAAGAAACCCTTAGTGAGTGAAACCCCCATGAGAAATTGATGGTAAGAGTACGAGACCACTAGGACGAAAATTCAAGTAGGCACGTGAGACGAGATAGAGTGAGGTAAAAAGGAAACAAGGAGAAATGTGGGGAGGTTGAGAGTTGATTTCAACAAGTAGGTCTAAGTGAATGATGACCAGGGTAGAGGAATGTGAAGTACGGGAAAGAATGCTTAGGATGGTGATGGTGTTGAGGTGACAGATCTGTAAAAGGACAAGTATGTAGCTATAGTAATATGCTTAGAGGTTTAAGAAAGTAACGGGACGCCTAAAAAAAAAAAATACGGACGCACAGCTACAACACGAACACGTAGTTAAGAAAGAATTACGAGCAAGAGAGCTAAACAAGTGAAAGGACGAATAAAGGATAGAAAGGTATGGAAATGTGGACAAATGAGGACCTAGACAGGTAGTAAAAGAAAAACTTAAGATAAGAAGTGTTCGATATGTTAGGCACAAAGCTGGAAAAGAAGGTAAGAGATAAAGGTATAAGCGAAGACTTCATAGAGGACTATAAGCATATAAGGAACCCCTTAAAGGGGGGGATATCATATTAGGCTTACAAGGAATGACGATAAACGAAACGAGCACCAACACAAGAAGTCAAAGACAAATGTATCTGTATTGAGAGATACGAAAAGAGACCAAAGAATAGTTGTAGTAAGAATCTGAAGGTGTGGCTTTTGCTAAGATATGGTCACGAAACAGTAACAGAAAAGAGATGGTCTGAGAAAGACAAGGATAATTCGTTGACCCGACAAATTAGAAAACCCATGACACGGGAAGAAGATTCATGTAAAAACCAGGAAGTTCGATTATAAAAGAAATAAGGTAAAGGATAAGGAGTGAGCATAAAGGAAAGGACGACTACAAAAGAGATCCTCCCGAAGTATTATGACACCCCACAAGATCGGTGAACATTCGAGGACGAATGTTCTAAAGGGGGGGAGGATGTTATGGCCCGTATTTTGTACATTTGAAAATTCCAAGTCGTCGTGGAAAGTTAAGGGCGAGATCATTTTCAAAACTTATTTTTTTGTATACAAGTCGATTATGAACATTATTTATGAATATTGGTAGTATGGAGAGATTGAGAGAGGCTCGGGGCAAGAAGAGAGATTCGCAAAAAGGCTTATGGAAATATTGCGGAAAGAATATGGGCAAAATGGGAGTTTTACAAAAAAAAAAAAAAAAAAGAGAGGGAAAGAAAAGATGACAAAATTTAGTCATCTTTGCTAGATAATTAAGGAAACTTCTAGAGGGGGCATGTGCCCCACACATGACCACTTGAATTATATCATTATATATATGAAGAAGGCCATCATTTTAATTCAAGAAGAGTGGAGAGAAAGAAAGAAATAAGAACAAAAAAAAAATAGAGTGAGAGGGAGGGGGTTCGGCCATGGTGGCCGAACCTTGAGCTCATGGAAAGCTTGGGCTAAAAATTATTTTCTTCCTCCATGTCAAGTACTTAAAAGGTCCTCTACAACATGGAGTTGTTATTAGAGCAAGGGAACCGTTATTTGTTACAAGTTCATGATCATAGTTAAGGGAGAAATCAAGGGAAAAAGGTAAGAATTCCTCTTCTTTTATATATTGTGGATGAAATTCATGAAGAATATTGATGTTGGGTTGTGACCGTGAGGCATATTGTGTGTGTATGGCCGTGTATATTGTTGCACTATGTTGGAATGATGAACAAATTTTATTTGACATCTTGGTTGTTGTTATGTCAAGAAATGAATGAAATAAATGAAAATATGTGTGTTGCATGTTGGCCGATTATATGTGTGGTATTGGATTGAAATGATGAATTAAGGTCTCTTAGTGTTTTGGTTGTTGTTGTTATGGACTATGTGGTGTAGAAGTGAATGGAATTTATGAAAGTTGTATATCGAGGTTTGGCCGTGTGTATGTGACAATATGTAAGAGTGAAGAGCTAATTTTTACTTAGTGTTTTGATTGTCGTAGTTGTGGATCCTATGATGAAAATGAGGATTTAACGATTTAAATTGAAGTTGGAATCGTTTGTAGGTTGTTGGAGAAGATCATATAATTTTTGTATAGTTGTTGTGTTATTGTGGTTAATATTGTCGCTACCCTTGTCGAGTTTGAAAGATGGTAAGTCGGGTTGTTGTGATTAAATTTGAAAGAAGGAAATGGATTGTTATTGGTTTTGTTAGATTTGAAAAATGTTGGATGGAGTAGTATGTGGGTTGAATTGTTTTTAAAGTTATGGAATTGAATTGAATTAAATTGCATTGAATTGAATGTAGAAGTGTTGTTGGTATTGTTGTTGACCGTTTGGCCGGGTTGAATTCCCGGGTTGTCGTTGATGAAAATTGGTCAAATTAGATATTTGGGGATGGTGCATTTACAGGGGAAATGCTGCCGAAATTTCGGCAGACAAAGTGTTACTTTAAAGAATCAACTTCTAAAGGCTCTAATCAAGTTTTGGTAAACATGACCAATTCACAGATTTTGGCGGATTTGGAACGTGAATTTGGAGTTGCATAAGGAGCGGAAAAAGGTATGTAAGGTTTACCCTTCCTTCTTTGGCATGTCTTAGATGTAATAGGATTGGATACGGGCCTCGGGGACGATCCTACCCCTAGAAATCCGAAATTGAATTTGGCCCTTTTTCATTCAGAAAGATTGAATTCATAATGTTACCAAATGTCGGGAAACTACCTAAACAACTAGAGATCGCACCAATGAGATCCGAGTACCCTAAAACCCTCACAAGTAACGCCATGACATGTAACATATGTAAATTTGGTACGCCGCCTCATTTGACCCGAGGTGGGCCCATGGTCCCCGGATTTTCCTTATTGTTCCGTTTGATCTATTTTGAAGCAGAATCCAAAGAAAACTTTTGATCCTTATCCCGTTCACCGAGTGACAAGTACTGTAACTATGCTAATGAGGATACTTCTATGATGACAATGATGATGATGATGTTAAGCAAGGGAATATGCCTATGATAAGTATGACAAAGATGATTCTATGACTAAGATGATGAATATGATCTTATAATGATAACGATGTAGTCCAAGATGAGAAAATGCCTACGGTAGATGTGTTGGCAAAATGTTCTGCTATGAAAAGGAAAATATGGAAACGTTAACCTAATTCTTGATATCTCAACTCTATTACAGGTAGTGACTACTCTATAGGTTCTAGGTATATGAGACTGTACCCTATGACCCTATTTGATGTTTTCCTCATAATGACACTTTTCATTGGTAGTCTCGCCTCCTAATACTCGTTCCTTCAAGGTGAGACAAAGCGACTATGGTTGTTCCATAATGTAATCGGAGGCTACCGACCTTCTGTCACTCCGATGGACACATGACTTTCTTTGGGCTCTCATGCATGCCAATTTTATGACACATGTATATCAATGCGAATATGTATATGTATATGGGGAAAGGGGAGGGCGACTGTTATATCACCACCTGATTCAGCTGGATTCCATCCTGGACGCGGGATACCCGGACGCGGGATATGGGAGAGCCGGATACGGCGTCTGTATATGTGACATATATATATAATATGTTGGGACACTGTTGTGGAAGGGGGGTGGGAGAGCCGATGTACTCGGCGTCTGTGAATGTAAATAAAGAACACCGTTTTCTGAAATGCTCCGTTTTTTTGTATATGTAAAGAAGAAGCACCGTTTTTCTGAAAAAGAATCTAAGCATGCATGGCATCCGCAGAAAGGCATTCATATGTACAGGTTACATCTGTCCCAGGATAAGCTCCATATGTCTATTCCGTTATTATTCATACTGTATATTCCTTTATTATGTTACTATTCATGCCTTACATACTCAGTACATTACTCGTACTGACCCCTCTTTTTTCGGGGGCTGCGTTCATGCCGCGCAGGTACACCAGATGAGCTACAGCTATCACAGAAGATGTTCCAGCGGAGTTGGCAGGCTCCACTTGTTCTGGAGTGCTGCCGAGTCAGAGTATCTGAGCTACGATGTTTGTTGATGTTAGAGACTTTGCAGACAGAGTTGTGGGTATTGGGAGTCAGCTTGTATTACGATTTAAGTATTTAACAGTTACAGACTTTATTTCATTTGAAAGCAACAAAAGAAAATGTTTCAGTAAGCTTTACTATATATACTTGATTTAGAAGTTCAAAAAAAAAAAGAAAAAAAAAATTTAAGTACGTAATAAGAGTCAGCGGGTTCGCTCGGCTCCGAACGTGGGGTCGGGTGCCCATCACACCCTAGTAAAGTAGGGGTGTGACACTTATTCCGCCGAGGATTATGCTAGGCTTTATATTAAAGAAATAGTGAAGCTTCATGGAGTTCCTATATCTATTATCACTGACAGAGGTGCTCAGTTCACAGCGAACTTCTGGAGATCTTTTCAGGAAAGATTAGGGACTCAGCTGAGCCTGAGCACAGCTTTTCATCCTCAGAGTGACGGACAGGCCGAGCGCACTATCCAGACACTTGAAGATATGTTGCGGGCCTGCGTTATTGATTTCAGAGGCAGCTGGGAGGATCACTTGCCATTGATTGAATTTTCTTATAATAACAGCTACCATTCCAGCATCCAGATGGCTCCGTACGAGGCTTTATATGGTAGGAAATGCAGGTCACCTATTGGCTGGTTTGATATTGGCGAGACAGAATTAATCGGCCCAGATATGATCCAGCAGGCAGTTGATAAGGTGAAACTTATCCGGGAGCGACTATTGGCAGCCCAGAGTCGACAGAAATCATACGCTGATAAACGGCGTCGTCCTTTGGAATTCCAGGTTGGTGATTGGGTATTTCTGAAGGTATCGCCTATGAAAGGCGTGATGCGGTTTGGCAGAAAGGGGAAACTTAGCCCGCGTTATATTGGGCCTTATTTGATTGTGCGGAAAATTGGGAATGTCGCCTATGAGTTAGATTTGCCATCTGATTTGGAAGCGGTACATCCGGTATTCCATGTGTCTATGCTCCGCAAATGCATTGGTGATCCCTCCAGAATATTCCCTGCGGATGATATTCAGGTGACGGAGCAGTTATCTTATGAGGAGCAGCCCGTAGCTATTTTGGACCGTCAGGTACGGAGGCTCCGTAATAAGGATGTAGCCTCTGTTAAGGTACTGTGGCGGAACGAGAATAGGGAGGAAATGACCTGGGAGTCCGAGGATGAAATGAAGAAGAAATATCCTCATCTGTTCCCTATGCCCACAGGTAACCTTGAATCCCTACTTAATTTCATTTCAATGCCAATCGTATGTCATATGTGTTGTTTGTAACCATGAACTCCCCCAAAGTGTTTTCAAACCCTATAAGATTAATTTTACATTCGAGGACGAATGTTCTAAAGGGGGGGAGGATGTTATATCCCGTGTTTTCACACCTTTGGAAAATTGGAAATAATTTGGACTTGTATGAAATAAGGTCATAATTGAATTTATGTAACCCTTGAGTTGTTATGAAAGAATATTAATATGGAAGTGTCGAGGAACGCTAAGGGCAAATTTGGGATTTCGAAAATTAGTTTCGGGAATTATAATCCATTGGGCCCAAATAATTGAAAGAAAAATTTGGGCCCAATACTAAGGGGTGGTCGGCCACATAGTGGCCCAAACCCATGGTTAGTAATTAAATTTCCATGTGTTTAATTGGCTTAAGAGATTATATTATATATAGTCATCCCTATCTATTAGAAGACTCAAGAAAACAAGCAAAGCAAGAGCAAAAGACCAAGAACCATTCGGCCCTAGCTAAGCAAAAATCACTTCCAAAAATATTGCTCCTAAAATTTTTCTCTTGGTGAATTTCTACTAAGTTGAGTACCCTTTATAACTTGGTGTAGTTGCTTTGGAAGAAAGAACACTTGGTGCCTCAATTTGATCACTTATTCAAGTGAAGAAGACGTGAAGAAAAGGTAAGAATTCCTACCTTTTTATTGTGTTGTTGAGTTTTGTTTGTGTTGTAGTATATAGAAATGTGTTGATTGTATGGAAAAATGGAAGTTTGCAAGATGGGTGTGTGGTATGTACATGTAGCCGTGGGTATGGGTGTATTGTATACCTATAATGTATTGAATCCATGTTATATTCTAGTTGTGATTGTGATGAAATGCATATTGGGATTGAAAGTTGAATGATTTAGTTGAAGTTGGCAAAGAGGGTTCTTGGCCGTGTGGTATGTTGGCTATGGAATGGAATTGATTAAGTTTGTTTAATGTGTTAGAGTGTTGTTGTGATGTTTGTATTGTAAATGAAGTTAGAATGATATAATTGGTATCGAAATGGAATATTGAAGCTTATGTCGTTTTAGTGCGATTTTACGACATTATGAAAATGAAGTTATTAGGTTGCTAATTATGACAAGTATTGATGAACTTGGAAGAAGGAAACATGTTATGAATACGTATGCCAAAGATTAGGAGTTTTGGATAAATTATGACTTTGGCGGAAAGTTTGTATATTATGTATATCGTGTGTATAATTTAAGGAAAACCATATGAAATGCTTCTAAACTATGTTGTGGTGATCTAGATTGTTAATGAATGTGAAATCATTGATATTAGTTTGAAAGTTAAGGTTAAAGTAAAGGTTATGGCATTATGTCGGCAAGTAGAACTAGTTGTGCCATATTGTGTTTCTAGTGTTTGTTGTTGATGACTGTGAGCCGAGTTGAATTCTCGGGGGTGCTATATGTATAGGGGAAGTGCTGCCGAAATTTCGGTAGACAAATGTGAACTTAAGTGAATTCGTAGAATCCATAATTTACAATTGGTAAATGTGACCATTTGCAGATTTCTGACGAAACGGGAAGTGAGTTTGAAAAGGCGTAAGGAGCTTGAAAGGTATGTAAAGCTACCCCGATCCTTCTTTTGGCATGCCTAAGTGTTTTAGGATCGGATTCGGGCCTCAAAAGACCTTCTTGGCCATCGGAATCCGCAAGAGAAAATCTCAGTTTTTCCTTCAGTAGAATTGAACCATTTTGATATGCTTTTCCTGAAAGTATGTAGACTTTCTCTAAACTCCTTAAAAAGCTATAGAATGTCCGTAGAACCTTTATAGGTGACCCCATAAGCTTAAAGGGCGTAATTTGAGCCCACCGCCTTGCTTGTTCCGAGGTGGGCCCGCTATTCCCGGTTTTGCCATTAATGTACTAAAGTCCCCTTTTTGAACGCTTTTTGAAAGAAACGTTTCAACTACCTTTTTAATTACCTAACTAATATGGTTTTAAATATTCCATTAAGTCTGATAAATTGTTTTGATACTCGAAACTCATTTACTATGATTCCTTCCGACTTCATCGGATCGGTTTGTCTTTGATATGCCTCATCGAGTCTATGGAAACATTTCCGATATTTTACTTGCATTAGTTTCTCACGACTCTATTCGTGGATGCCCCAATGTTTCCCACACTGAGCCCGGGCCAGGATATGTTGTCAAGCGTAATCCCCTGCATTGTTCGACGTGCCTCGATGTGAGGGGGCAGGTATATGCGTACATGGGTTTGTGGAGTATGCTGTGCCATGTACGTTTGTTCTGATATGATTTACTATGGCCATCTGATATGACATGTTATGTTACGGGGTTATGCCCCTATTCTGATTCTTCTGTGTTGTGGCACCAGCGTCGGGAGGGTGGCCACGTTCTGTCTGCCGAGTCCCTTGGCAGGGGCCAGATTTGATATGACATATGTTCTGTACACATTCTGCATGTTTTGGAAATATGTATCTGATACTTTGGATTTTCCGTTTACTTTCTGTATGTTCTGCACCAGTTATGATTTTGTTTCTGCAACCCAGGCTTTACATATTCAGTACATATTTCGTACTGACCCCCTTTCTTCGGGGGCTGCGTTTTCATGCCGCGCAGGTACCGACGACAGGTTTGCTGATCCGTCTGCTTAGGATCTCATTCTGCTATTCTTGGAGCGCTCTTTTATTCAGAGCCATCTTTTGGTATAGTCTGTCACTTCTATATATGTATATTCTCGTTCATAGGTACGGCGGGGCCCTGTCCCGTCATATGATTCTGTCGGTTTGTTAGAGGTCTGTGGACATGTTGTGGGTCGGGATCTTTCTGTACAGTTGGGTGCTTGTGTTGTGTTTGGGCGATCCCCTTCGCCGCGGCGGCCGGTCCGCATATATTTAGATGTTGCTTTGTTGGCCCTGTGAGGCCTTTATTGGTATTTTCTGCGTGCAGGATATATGGGATAGTCCGTAAAACAAAGGAAACTCTGCCGAAAGTTTTCTAAAAATTACTAAATTTGAAATAAAGCCTTGTCGGCTTCTGCCATATACTAGAATGCGTTTGAGTGCCCAGATCGGGCACTAGTCATGGCCTACGGGGTTGGGTCGTGACAACTAACTTATTGGATCGAGCCGTACGTTCCTCGGCATTAACTTATGTGGATCAGGTCGTACGTTCCTCGGCACTAACTTATAGGGATCGGGCCGTACGTTCCCCGGCACTAACTTATATGGATCGGGTCGTACGTTCCTCGGCACTATCTTATATGAATCGGGTCGTACGTTCCTCGGCACTTACTTATATAGATCGGGTCGTATGTTCCTCGGTACTAACATTTATAGATCGGGTTGTACATTTCTCAGCACTAACATTTATGGATCGGGTGGTACGTTCCTCGACAATAATATTTATAGATCGGGCCATACGTTCCTCGGTACAATCTTTTATGGATCGGGCCGTACGTTCCTTGGCACTAACTTATATGGATCGGGCCGTAGGTTCCTCGGCACTAATATTTATGGATCGGTCCATACGTTCCTCGGCACTAACTTTATGGATCGGGTCGTACGTTCCTCAACACTAACATTTATGGATCGGGTGGTACGTTCCTCGGCACTAACTTATATGGATCGGGCCGTACGTTCCTCGGCACTAACTTATATGGATCAGGCCGTACGTTCCTCGGCACTAACTTATATGGATCGGGCCGAAGGTTCCTCGGCACTAATATTTATAGATCGGTCCATACGTTTCTCGGCACTATCTTATATGAATCGGGTCGTACGTTCTTCGGTACTTACTTATATGGATCGGGTCGTACGTTCCTCGGCACTAACTTATATGGATCGGGCCATAGGTTCCTCGGCACTAATATTTATGGATCGGGCCATACGTTCCTCGGCACTATCTTATATGAATCGGGTCATACGTTCCTCGACACTTACCTATATGGATCGGGTCGTATCTTCCTCGGCACTAATATTTATAGATCGGTCCATACGTTCCTCGGCACTAACTTTATGGATCGGGTCGTACGTTCCTCAACACTAACATTTATGGATCGGGTGGTACGTTCCTCGGCACTAACTTATATGGATCGGGCCGTACGTTCCTCGGCACTAACTTATATAGATCAGGTCGTACGTTCCTCGGCAATAACTTATATGGATCGGGCCGTAGGTTCCTCGACACTAATATTTATGGATCGGTCCATACGTTCCTCGGCACTATCTTATATGAATCGGGTCGTACGTTCCTCGGTACTTACTTATATGGATCGGGTCGTACGTTCCTCGGCACAAACATATATGGATCGGGCCGTAGGTTCCTCGGCACTAATATTTATGGATCGGGCCATACGTTCCTCGGCACTATCTTATATGAATCGGGTCGTACGTTCCTCGGCACTTACTTATATGGATCGGGTCGTAGGTTCCTCGGCACTAATACTTATGGATTGGGCCATACGTTCCTCGGCATTAACTTATATGGATCGGGTCGTAGGTTCCTCGGCACTAATATTTATGGATTGGGCCATACGTTCCTCGGCATTAACTTATATGTATCGGGTGGTACGTTCCTCGGCCCTAACTTATATGGATCGGCCCGTACGTTCCTCGGCGCTAACTTATATAGATCGGGTTGTGCTTTCCTCGGCACTAACTTTTATGGATCGGCCCGTACATTCCTCGGCACTAAATTATATAGATCGGGCCGTATGTTCCTCGGCACTAACATTTATGGATCGGTCCGTACGTTTCTCGGCACTAACTTGTATGGATCGGGCCGTACGTTCCTCGGCACTAACTTATATGGATCGGGGCGTATGTTCCTCGGCATTAACCTATTGGATCGAGCAGTAAGTTCCTCGGCATTAACTCATATGTATCGGGTCGTACGTTCCTCGGCACTAACTTATATGGATCGGGCCGTAAGTTCCTCGGCACTAATATTTATGGATTGGGCCATACGATCCCCGGCACTATCTTATATAAATCGGGTCGTACGTTCCTCGGCACTTACTTATATGGATCGGGTCGTAGGTTCCTCGGCACTAATATTTATGGATCGGGCCATACGTTCCTCGGCACTATCATATATGAATCGGGTCGTACGTTCCTCGGCACTTACTTATATGGATCGGGTCGTATGTTCCTCGGCACTAACATTTATGGATCGGGTTGTACATTCCTCAGCACTAACATTTATGGATCGGGTGGTACGTTCCTCGACAAAAACATTTATGGATCGGCCCGTACATTCCTCGGCACTAACTTATATAGATCTGGCCGTATGTTCCTCGGCACTAACATTTATGGATCGGGCCGTACGTTCCCCGGCACTAACTTGTATGGATCGGGCCGTACGTTCCTCGGCACTATCTTATATGAATCGGGTCGTACGTTCCTCGGCACTTACTTATATGGATCGGGTCGTATATTCCTCGGCACTAACATTTATAGATCGGGTTGTACATTCCTCAGCACTAACATTTATGGATCGGGTGGTACGTTCCTCGACAATAACATTTATGGATCGGGCCATACGTTCCTCGGTACTATCTTATATGGATCGGGCCGTACGTTCCACGGCACAAACTTAAATGGATCGGGCCGTAGGTTCCTCGGCACTAATATTTATGGATCGGTCCATACGTTCCTCGGCACTAACTTTATGGATCGGGTCATACGTTCCTCAACACTAACATTTATGGATCGGGTGGTACGTTCCTCGGCACTAACTTATATGGATCGGGCCATACGTTCCTCGGCACTAACTTATATGGATCGGGCCGTACGTTCCTCGGCACTAACTTGTATAGATCGGGCCGTACGTTCCTCGGCACTAACTTATATTGGATCGAGCCGTACGTTTCTCGGCATTAACTTATATGTATCGGCCCGTATGTTCCTCGGCACTAACTTAAATGGATCGGGCCATAGGTTCCTCAGCACTAATATTTATAGATCGGTCCGTACGTTTCTCGGCACTATCTTATATGAATCGGGTCGTACGTTCTTCGGTACTTACTTATATGGATCGGGTCGTACGTTCCTCGGCACTAACTTATATGGATCGGGCCGTACGTTCCTCGAACCAAACTTGTATGGATCGGGCCGTACGTTCCTCGGCACTAACTTATATGGATCGGGCCGTAGGTTCCTCGGCACTAATATTTATAGATTGGTCCATACGTTTCTCGGCACTATCTTATATGAATCGGGTCGTACGTTCTTCGGTACTTACTTATATGGATCGGGTCGTACGTTCCTCGGCACTAACTTATATAGATCGGGCCGTATGTTCCTCGGCACTAACTTATATGGATCGGGCCGTACGTTCCCCGGCACTAACTTATATGAATCGGGCCGTACGTTCCTCGGCACTATCTTATATGAATCGGGTCGTACGTTCCTCGGCACTTACTTATATGGATCGGGTCGTATGTTCCTCGGCACTAACATTTATAGATCGGGTTGTACATTCCTCAGCACTAACATTTATGGATCGGGTGGTACGTTCCTCGACAATAACATTTATGCATCGGGCCATACGTTCCTCGGTACTATCTTATATGGATCGGGTCGTACGTTCCTCGGCACTAACTTATATAGATCGGGCCGTATGTTCCTCGGCACTAACTTATATGGATCGGGCCATACGTTCCCCAGCACTAACTTATATGAATCGGGCCGTACGTTCCTCGGCACTATCTTATATGAATCGGGTCGTACGTTCCTCGGCACTTACTTATATGGATCGGGTCGTATGTTTCTCGGCACTAACATTTATAGATGGGGTTGTACATTCCTCAGCACTAACATTTATGGATCGGGTGGTACGTTCCTCGATAATAACATTTATGGATCGGGCCATACGTTCCTCGGTACTATCTTATATGGATCGGGCCGTACGTTCCTCGGCACTAACTTATATGGATCGGGCCGTAGGTTCCTCGGCACTAATATTTATGGATCGGTCCATACGTTCCTCGGCACTAACTTGATGGATCGGGTCGTACGTTTCTCAACACTAACATTTATGGATCGGGTGGTACGTTCCTCGGCACTAACTTATATGGATCGGGCCGTACGTTCCTCGGCACTAACTTATATGGATCGGGCCGTAGGTTCCTCGACACTAATATTTATAGATCGGTCCATACGTTTCTCGGTACTATCTTATATGAATCGGGTCGTACGTTCTTCGGTACTTACTTATATGGATCGGGTCGTACGTTCCTCGACACTAACTTATATAGATCTGGCCGTATGTTCCTTGGCACTAACATTTATGGATCGGGCCGTACGTTCCCCGACACTAACTTATATGGATCGGGCCGTACGTTCCTCGGCACTATCTTATATGAATCGGGTCGTACGTTCCTCGGCACTTACTTATATGGATCGGGTCGTATATTCCTCGGCACTAACATTTATAGATCAGTCCATACGTTTCTCGGCACTATCTTATATGAATCGGGTCGTACGTTCTGCGGTACTTACTTATATGGATCGGGTAGTACGTTCCTCGGCACTAACTTATATGGATCGGGCCTTACGTTCCTCAGCACTAACTTATATGGATCGGGTTGTACGTTCCTCGGCACTAACTTATATGGATCGGGCCGTACGTTCTTCGGCACTAATATTTATAGATCGGTCCACACGTTCCTCGGCACTAACTTGATGGATCGGGTCGTACGTTTCTCAACACTAACATTTATGGATCGGGTGGTACGTTCCTCGGCACTAACTTATATGGATCGGGCCGTACGTTCCTCGGCACTAACTTATATGGATCGGGCCGTAGGTTCCTCGACACTAATATTTATAGATCGGTCCATACGTTTCTCGGTACTATCTTATATGAATCGGGTCGTACGTTCTTCGGTACTTACTTATATGGATCGGGTCGTACGTTCCTCGACACTAACTTATATAGATCTGGCCGTATGTTCCTTGGCACTAACATTTATGGATCGGGCCGTACGTTCCCCGGCACTAACTTATATGGATCGGGCCGTACGTTCCTCGGCACTATCTTATATGAATCGGGTCGTACGTTCCTCGGCACTTACTTATATGGATCGGGTCGTATGTTCCTCGGCACTAACATTTATAGATCGGTCCATACGTTTCTCGGCACTATCTTATATGAATCGGGTCGTACGTTCTGCGGTACTTACTTATATGGATCGGGTAGAACGTTCCTCGGCACTAACTTATATGGATCGGGCCTTACGTTCCTCGGCACTAACTTATATGGATCGGGTAGTACGTTCCTCGGCACTAACTTATATGGATCGGGCGTTACGTTCCTCGGCACTAACTTATATGGATCGGGTAGTACGTTCCTCGGCACTAACTTATATGGATCGGGCCTTACGTTCCTCGGCACTAACTTATATGGATCGGGTTGTACGTTCCTCGGCACTAACTTATATGGATCGGGCCGTAGGTTCCTCGGCACTAATATTTATAGATCGGTCCATACGTTTCTCGGCACTATCTTATATGAATCGGGTCGTACGTTCTTCGGTACTTACTTGTATGGATCGGGTCGTACGTTCCTCGGCACTAACTTATATGGATCGGGCCTTACGTTCCTCGGCACTAACTTATATGGATCGGGCCGTACGTTCCTCGGCACTAACTTATATGGATCGGGCCGTAGGTTCCTCGGCACTAATATTTATAGATCGGTCCATACGTTTCTCGGTACTATCTTATATGAATCGGGTCGTACATTCCTCAACACTAACATTTATGGATCGGGTGGTACGTTCCTCGGCACTAACTTATATGGATCGGGCCGTACGTTCCTCGGCACTAACTTATATGGATCGGGCCGTAGGTTCCTCGGCACTAATATTTATAGATCGGTCCATACGTTCCTCGGCACTAACTTGATGGATCGGGTTGTACGTTCCTCAACACTAACATTTATGGATCGGGCCATACGTTCCTCGGCACTAACTTATATGGATCGGGCCGTAGGTTCCTCGGCACTAATATTTATGGATCGGTCCATACGTTCCTCGGCACTAACTTATATGGATCGGGCCGTAGGTTCCTCGGCACTAATATTTATGGATCGGGTGGTACGTTCCTCGGCACTAACTTATATGGATCGGGCCGTACGTTCCTCGGCACTAACTTATATGGATCGGGCCGTACGTTCCTCGGCACTAACTTATATGGATCGGGCCGTAGGTTCCTCGGCACTAATATTTATAGATCGGTCCATATGTTTCTCGGTACTATCTTATATGAATCGGGTCGTACATTCCTCAACACTAACATTTATGGATCGGGTGGTACGTTCCTCGGCACTAACTTATATGGATCGGGCCGTACGTTCCTCGGCACTAACTTATATGGATCGGGCCGTAGGTTCCTCGGCACTAATATTTATAGATCGGTCCATACGTTCCTCGGCACTAACTTGATGGATCGGGTTGTACGTTCCTCAACACTAACATTTATGGATCGGGCCGTACGTTCCTCGGCACTAACTTATATGAATCGGGCCGTACGTTCCTCGGCACTATCTTATATGAATCGGGTCGTACGTTCCTCGGCACTTACTTATATGGATCGGGTCGTATGTTTCTCGGCACTAACATTTATAGATGGGGTTGTACATTCCTCAGCACTAACATTTATGGATCGGGTGGTACGTTCCTCGATAATAACATTTATGGATCGGGCCATACGTTCCTCGGCACTATCTTATATGGATCGGGCCGTACGTTCCTCGGCACTAACTTATATGGATCGGGCCGTAGGTTCCTCGGCACTAATATTTATGGATCGGTCCATACGTTCCTC
>NC_083340.1:148946845-149041705 GCF_019175385.1 Lycium barbarum
ATGATGTGGACATGTATGATTTTATCCACCGAGTCCCTCACAGGAGGGCCGGGACACGTCATTTGTATACATGATACATGATATGGATATGCATGATTTTCATTTAGAAAGACAAGTGCTTTGATGCTTTAAAAGTTCATACTTGATTATGGTAAATCTCTGTTTCAGTTATGATTCTCTTTTACTGTAATTCTTGCCTTACATGCTCAGTACATTTTCCGTACTGACCCCCTTTCTTCGGGGGCTGCGTTTCATGCCGCACAGGTACACCCAGATGAGTTGAAGCTATTATAGAAGACATTCCAGCAGAGTTGGCAAGCTCCACTTGTTCCTGGAGTGCTGCCGAGTCAGAGTACATGTGCTAAGATGTCTGATTAAAATTAGAGACTTTGCAGACAGAGTCGTGGGTATAGAATGTCAGTGTTGTAAGCGGCTCCATCAACCGATGTGTTATTCTGTAGTATGTGATAAATTCCATATGGTTACAGATTTTGTTTGATTTGAGAACAAAGAAAAAGAATATTTCTGGAAGCCTTACTATGTATTTCATGTTTATTTGATTTAAAGGTTCAAAGAGGTTATGTGTATATTAAGAGTCAGAGGGTTCGCTCAGCTCTAAGTAAGGGTCGGGTGCCCATCACACCCTAGCGGGATTAGGGTGTGACATAAATGGTCCCTTAACTATGAGGTAGGTTCAAAATAGCCTCTTAACTATGCAATTAACAGTTTTGGTCCTTTAAGTTTGTCACAAGTTTACAAAAATGATTCCTTAACTATGACAATAGGTTATAAATAGTCCCTTAAGTATGCACTTAACAATTTTGGTTATTTAAGTTCACCAAAAATTAACACTTTTAGTCCTGACAAAATATTCATCGAACTTTGTTTGTTAAATTCGACAGGAACTATGAAAAAAAAGAGGAAATTAGCGAGAACTCACATTTAAATGTACACACTACTAAAAGGACAAAATTAAGGAAAAACCAACAGACTTGATAATGTCAGAAAATAGTGCCTCGGAACAAAAAAACTAATGGACTCCCTCAGTTAAAAACGAGAGAGTCCATCGGCTAAGTAAAATACACTAGACTCGGTTTTATTGAAAATTCGGTATAAATCTAACTTCTTTCATTGTAGTATCTTTTTCTTAAGAAATAATTTCCACACATTTTTGCCCAAAAAATAATCGACAGGCATATGTCAATTTTCAATTTTTTTTAAAGAAAAAAAAGATCATTGAGTGTCCATCGATTTTATCCGTCGGTTTTCGTCCATCAACTTTTTGCTTGTATTTAATAGTGGCAATTTTTGTAGTTTCTGCTTGTTCTAATTTATTTTTAATGTCTGGTGTATTTTGCTTAGTAGATAGACTCTTCGATTTTAACCGACAGAGTCTGTTGATTTTTGTGTTTTACGACACTATTTTCTGCCATTATCAAGTTTGTTGGTTTTTGCCTATAACTGACGGACCTCCGTCAGTATTGTTCCGAGATAGTTAACCTTTTCTTTAGTAATGTGTACCTCTAAATGTGAGTTTTCATTAATTTCCCTTTTTTGTTTCTTCATAGTTCTCCCTCAAATCTAATAAACAGAGTTTGATGAATATTTTGCTGGAGATTGAAAACGTTTTCTTTTGGCGAACTTAAAGTACCAAAACTATTAAGTGCATAATTGAGGGACCATTATGTCGTTTTCTCCTAATTTATTAGTCCAAATGGATATGAGACCCGATCCAATAAAACAACCCGATTACCCAACCTATCCGGATTACAAAATGTAACCCGTAGCTGACTGCTCCAAGGCGAAGCCTCCATTTTCAGGTGACTATGTGAGAGTTTGAACCTTGGTCGACTAAATTAAACGAAAAAGGGTAAAAATGGAAATTTAATCTCCAACTTCTTTGTACGTTAACTTAGGAGGCGTTTTGGCCATGAAAACCAAACATTTTTCACTTTATTTGGTAGGCGTTTGGCCATACAAACCATATATATTTTTCACTTTATTTGGAATTTTTCGAAGTTCGAGTTGAAGATGGAGTTGCGTTTGGTTATAGTTCTTGTAAAAAAATTATTTGATTGTGTGAATGTACTGAAAGTGAAAACGGGGTTATTTTGTTGTGTCAACGTACTAAAAGTAAAAACAGTGTTTTAGGTATTTTCTAAATTCCAAATACTAACTTGAAGTTGTATTTGAAATTTCATGACCAAATGTTGATTTTCAAATAAAGTGAAAAAAAATTCTGGAAAAAAGTGCAATATTCTCATGGCCAAACGGGTCCTCTGAAAGTGAAAATAGGGTTTTAGGTGTTCTCCAAATTTTAAATACAACTTCAAGTTGTATTTAGAATTTAATGGCCAAATGCTGATTTTCAAATGAAGTGTAGAATTTCTAGAATAAAGTGAAATATTCGCATGGCCAAAAGGGTCCTGAATGTACTGAAAGTAAAAATAGGATTTTAGGTATTTTTCAAATTTCAAATACAACTTCAAAGACGTATTTGAAATTTTTATGGCTAAAAGTTGATTTTCAAATAAAGTGAAAAAAATACCAAAAAAAAGTGAATATTCTCATGGCCAAAAGGTCCTGAATGTACTGAAAGTGAAAATGAGATTTTAGGTATTTTTCAAATTCCTCACAGTTTAGTCTTTAATTGCTGCTACCTCAGTTGATTATAAGGTCACATGAAGGTCCAGATACTAGGGAAAAGCGACCTAAACTTAAAAAAATGTATGAAGGGTTCACTATAGATCATGAGGTTGAATCTGGTAAATTGATCACACTATTTAGTGCTCCAGACTATCCACAGTTTCAAGTAACTTCAATTTTACCATTCACTATCTTCATACTTGAAAACTCGCCTTACTTTGTCCACCTCTTGTCCACAGTCAGATTTCAATTTTTTTTTTTTGGTTGATAAGATAATTTTATAAATACTACGTTGTTACATCAGAGGTAGCAAGTGCATGTGCACTATTTGTAGTAGTAGCTATTACACAAATATTACCAAAACTACTTAGCTTGTTACACAAAGTGTCGTGGACTTTCTTAGTAGATGTTCTTTTTAGCTTATCTGCCTCAATTACTGCTAATAGCATAGATGGTGGCGATGGCATAGTACTTAGTTGATTATAGGTAGGTTGATTTGTTCTTTCCTTTGCCAACAAGTGAGCTGCTTGATTGCCTTCACGTAAGCTATGTCGGACCACTGGATTCTACAACTTCTTCAACAAGTATCTGCAAGTATCAATTGTAACTTGGTAAGTAGGTTGGTTAGATTTCAGCAGTTGTAATACCTCAATTGAATCAATTTCAATTTCAATGGGGGTGATATTTTTGGCCAGGGATATGCCATGTTGAAGTGCCAATAACTCAGCTTGGGTGGAGGATATAGCATGATCTTTTCACAGTATCCCACAATCCAATCACCGTTAGAGTTTCGAATCACTCCACCAGTTGCAGCAATGTTCCTGTTCTTGAAAGCACTATCAATATTCAGTTTAAAGAAACCAGGGGTAGGGTATCCATTTGATCACAGTAGATTTTTGTTATACTAGTAGTAGTTGGAGAGCTTGTAGAGTAAATGTATTCAGAAGCTTGCATGATCAGACTTTGTTGAGAGAGGTTGGTCTTTGTGTGAGTGAATACATTATAATGTCTATTGAGCCACATGTGCCAGAGGGCAAAGGGGAGCAAGTCAATCCTGCTAAGTAAAGTAATGTTTAGAGGGGGATTAAGATCTTTGTAACCAGTGATTATCCTTAAGAGGCAAGTTATGGAAGTTGAGACCCAGGTCAAGCCAGATATTTTTTTTTTGCAATGTGGCACTCAAAAAAGATGTGATGGATTGTTTCACTAGTTGTGTCACAGATAGGACAGGATGGGTCAGTATTAAATCTCATATAGTGGATGTAGCTCTTAGTAGGGAGGCTATTGTAGGAATATTGGTAAAGGAAGAAGTTATTTTGGTAAGATTTTTTAGGGACCAAATCCAGTGGAATGGGTAAGGAGAGGTATTTGCTGGGTCCATAAGAGTGTAAACAGACTTTGGTGAAGAAACCATTACTATTACGAGCCCAGATGGAGTGTCCAGGCTGCCAGTGGAATTGTTGAGGGAAACAGACTTGGCAATGTTGGTGATAGATTCAGGAATATCAATGGATAATTTGGCACAGTTCCAAGCATGTCCATCCCAGAGGTTTGACAGTTTGAGGGAATCCTTATGAAGGTTAAGAGGGCCCTGAATGATACTTCTCAAGGGAGGGGTCTCAGGGGTCCACCTTCCAAAGATCAATAACTGTACCTGGTCCAGGATCCCAAGCTACAACTTTTAAGCATAGATGGCTACTCTTAGTGATGTTTTTCCAAATGAAGGAGTGGGCTGATGTAGAAGATTTCCTAGTGTATTTGTGAATAAGAGTTTTTGCCCACAAGGTCTTATGATTTGTGAACTACCTCCAAGAAAGGCCAGTAAGAAAAAGCATGGTTTTTATCCTTGGCTTTTTTAATGGCTAGCCCTCCTTTATCTTTAGGAGTAATAGTATCCCAATTGATATAATGGATTTTCGTTTTTTGAAGAGTGCTTCCCCAAATGAAGTCCCTTGGATTTTATCTATGAAGTGGCAGACAGTGGAGGGCAATTTGAAGTATTGCATGACATAAGCTGGATAAGTAGATAAAATAAGACAACCAGCACGGGTCAGGAAGTTAGTTGTCCAGTTTGCTAGTCTATTTCGCATATTATCCACAATGTATTGAAAATCAGAAGGCTTGGGATTAGTGTGGACAATTGGGAAACCAAGGTATTTTCGAAAAGTCTTACTAGTCTATATGTGAGGAGGTCTTGCACCTCTTTCTTAAAAGCATCAGTACAACTGTTGGAGTAGAAAACTTTGGACTTGTTAGTATTAATATTTTGTCCAGATAATCTGCAGAAAAAAAGAAATGCTATGGGCAATGGACTAGTTTTAGGATTTGTCATTGCCATAAGAGTTAGTCGTCTGCAAAAAAAAAAATATGAGAATTGTGGTCCTCTATTTGTAAGAGTAATGGGGTCCCATTGATGCAAATCAACTTGGTAGTTAATGTAAGTAGAAAGGAGTTCCATACATAGAATGAAGATGTAAGGTGACATAGGGTCTCCTTGACGAATACCCCTAGAAGGTGAAAAGTAATTTGTTTGTGTGCCATTAACCAGGATAACAATATTGCTTATGCTAATGCAATTAAGAATTAGTTTACAGATTTTAGGGGGAAATTTGAAGTAAAGAAGAGTTCTTTGCACAAAAGACCATTCAAGTCGATCAAAAGCTTTTTCGAAGTCTATTTTGAAAAGTAATTTACCCTTCTTACATTTAGACCTGTTAATATGGTGGAAGATTTCTTGCACTAAAATAGCATTGTCACAAGCCCTCTATTGGTCTGAAGTTGCTTAGATGATTACCATTCTTAAACTTAGGGATTAAACAAAGGAAAATGTTATTCAGCTGTTGTGGGATAGCCTGAGTATCAAAACCTGGTGACAGAAGGCTAGAAGAGAATTTTTGATACTATGCCATTGACTTTGATAGAAGTGGAGGTGTAAACCATCAGGCCCAAAGGGGCCTTGAAAGGTTCAAAAGAAAAAATGGCTTGGATAATCTCCTGGTCTTGAAGGGGTCTGTCTAAGGAGGAAAGATCAATGGTGTCAAAACCGGTGGTCATATTAAGGAAATCTTTCCAGTTAGTAAAAGAATGATCAGTGGTAAAAATGGACTGAAAGTAATTTAAAGTATGGGAGACCAGTTTATCATGATTGCTGATCCAGTTACCCTGGTCATCTTTAAAAAAAAATAAAAAAAAATTACTTTTTCTTCTAAGATTAAGAACAGAAATATAGAAAAATTTGGTATTAGCATCCCCATCATTTAGCCAATTAATACGGGATCTAATTTTCCAGTAATCTTCCTCTACTCTAAGAATGGTATTATACTCATTTCTGAACTCCTTTTCTAAATTTTGAAGAAAGCACTTATACTTGAGTATGTTGTCCATCTTTCCTGTATGGAAATCTCAGTTGGGTTTACTTTCAGCACGCCTTGAGGAAGGGTAATGGCTTTATTGAAGTCTCATTTGTGGTGAAGCCGCGGTGAAGCTTTATGTTAGAAAAGAACCTAAAGTATCTAAAGTATGACCTTATATTAGTCTAAGAAGATATCTATGAAAGCTGTAAGCAGCTCGTAAAGGAAAGTTGTATAGAAAGCTTGAAGGCAGATAAACATAATTTAATTTATTATTATGATTGGATGGTGTCCATCTTTATGCAAAAATGTCCTATTTATATGTACAGGACAAGCCATGGGCCTAGGCTGCTTTCCTAACATATGGCAATATTATCTCTAATCAAGAAACAATCTAATTAATGCCGTATTTGCTTACTGCTTGTTTGTGTGTTGCCAGACCATCTTGTCCGCACACAACATAAGTTTGTTTACACCGTTGAAAATGTTACTTGATCAGGTTTGATAAAAAACTTTTGTGACTTCGTCATGAACAGTAACTTCCTTTCCTATTTCGGGAAGTAGTTTGTGAGCTCATCTTTCATGCTTCAACCTTGTAACGGGAAATAAAACCTATCAGCTAGCCTAGGTCTGTGGCCAAATTTTGGTGTTAATACAACTGATTGTCACTTCTTGGAGTACAAAGAAATGTGCAACAATTATACGCAAGTTACCAAAGGTTCTACTAAAACACTCAATTTATGCGGGAAGAGTCTCCTTCTGGGGCTAACTGGTAGAATATTTTCAAGCTAGAGAAATTAGCTTGATTTGTTGTTTTGTGTAATGCCCTATTTACCAGATAATGTTCGCATTAACTAGAATTGTCAAGTCACTTCAAAAACTGTTGGTTGAATTCAGGGGTGGAACTACATGGGTGCAAGGGATGTCAATCGAACCCCCTTCATCGGAAAATTGCACTATATACATGGGGTCAATTTTTTGATTCATGTATAAATATTTATGTTGCATCCCCTTAATATAATGTAGAACTTAGCTCCGCGGCTGAGGCGCCTACTATTGAGCCCATGGTTGCGAGTTCGATTTTCTGTAACAACACTTTTTATAACCCCTTTTTCATCTAGTCTTTTTTTCTTGAACCCCCTTATCAAATGTTCTGGTTCCGCCCCTGGTTGAATTGCTTTGCGATGTTTTTTCTAGCAATGGGTCCTCTTCAATATGGTAGGAATAGCTAGAGATCATATCAATTTTTTATTTTTATTTTTAATGAAGAAATTAATTTCTTTCTGTTTCTGCTTTGGCTGCAGGCAACAGAGGATAGGTACCAAAATAAAGGAGCGTACATTGTGTTGGAACCTCCTAATTTTGACATCCCCGCTTTCCATAGTTTTGAAGCGGTTACTCCTAGACCACAGGTAGATCATATACTGAACTGGATTTGTCGGGTATTTTTCATTTTTTTGGTAAATTTGCTATGACAATACTAGAAAGTTCATGGTTGTTGAAATTGATAATAACATTGAATAAATTATTTGTGACAGGCGAATCCCTTCTATAAGTATGATGAAGTCAATGACTCCGACGAGGAATTAGACTTGGCATCTATGGTTACATGAAAGCTTTCAAGCGCTGGTCTTTAATTTTTATCCTTCTCTTAAAAAAGTGGCCGAAAATACCCCGAGGTTCTGGATTCAAACCCCCCAGTAAAATTAAAAAAATTCCAAGGTAAGACCTTCACGAAACCTCTGCCTTAAGGCTTAACATTTGCCCAAAGTTAAGCATATTCAGGCAAAAGTTAGGCCTTAAGGCAGCGGTTTGCCTTAAGGCCTAATTTTGGGCAAACTTTTGCCCGAATAGACTTAATTTTGCTACGAAACTCTGCCTTGTATTTTTTTTTTATTGAGCCGATGTTCAAACCCAGAACCTCAAAGTATTAGGTGAAGAGAAAAAATTAAAGACTAGCGATTTGAGGAACAAAAATTAAAGACCATCCCTTGAATAATGGCAAATTGCCCGCTGAAATTCTAGTAATGGGTAAAGCGGGACGTGAAATTCAAAACGAAACTTTTTTTTGCGCGGATTGTCCTTCATTTGGGGTGGTCTTTAATTTTCATCCTTCAAATTGGTGGTCTTTAAGTTTTGTCCCTCAAATTGGTGGTCTCTAAATTTTGCCCTCTGTCTTTGCAAAATTCTGCCTTAAAGCAGAATTTGCAAATCTGTCCATGCAAATTCAAAGTCAGAGGATAAAAATTAAAGACCACCAATTTGAGGGAAAAAATTAAAGACCATCACCCCCATCGAAGGTCAATTCCGCAAATTGTCCAAAAGGAAATCCATTCAGCGAGTTAAAAGGGCCGGCCCATCTTTCCAATTGTGCTACAGTTGGTTCATTACAATTCAGAAACAAGAGATCCAGTTCTGATCCAACTATCCTCCAGTGCATCTTTGGTCCAATTCCTCCAGTGTCCCATTAGATTGGTGACACGTGTTACTTAATAAAATCAATGGACCAGATTTCTTCTTCCAAATATGACTCTAAACACACCCTTACATAGAGCCAAATTCAATTTCCTTTCTTCCTTAACCCATGAATGCCAATGGGAAATTGGCAATGATATGCCCATAGTAACACAACCATGGATAATATTTAATTTACCTGTTGCTTCTTTGGGTGTAATCTTTAAATCACTTAAAAAACCTTGGCTCAGGGAAAATTGACAATCTTATGTCCAATACTGAAAGAACGATGAATCATTTTCAGTTTGCCTTTATGCTTTTTTTTTTTTCAAGTCTAATCCTTAAAACAAGTTCTAAATAAACTCTGCTCAGCCTTTCTATATTTTTGATGTGTTAACATTTTTGCTTAACATTCATAAGCGATTACAGTAATTGAAGATTGAACATAAATTACTGTACTAATTGTTTGAGTCAAAATTCGTATTTAACTCAAATAGTTAAATTTGTGTTAAGGTTAACTACTTTGATTTAGTTCAAAGGATTAAGATAAGTAATTTCTTAGTTATTGATAAAGAATAGATAAATAAAAGGAATGAGTAAACTTATTTCAATATTGATGAACAACAATAGCGTAGCTCTTAATCTTCAAGAATGAATGAAAGCTTGATGACCAAAGAATAAAAGTGACAATAAGCAAAAAATAATGATAATAATGTATTTTCTCAGTAAGTCTTGGATGCTTTCTCTATCAATGAAAATCCTATTTATAAGTATATGATTCTATCTGGTGCTCTTTCAGTTGTATGCTTGTAACGACAATCATTAATTGATGAATTGATGATTGTCATTTAATTTTCTTGATTCTGGTTGTTAATAACCGTTTCAGTTGTTACTGCATTAATTTCATTTAATGCTCAATAAAGAGGGTCTTATCTGTTGTTCCCGTTAATGTTCACCGTTGACTCAATCTGATGTCTTTCCGTAAAGGCTATGCTCGGTATTACCATCTAATATCTATTCGCCGTTGAATAAATTGACACATGTCAACTGCACGTTGGTCCACGTGACAGGTACATTTTTACCCATACGCTAATTTTTGACGGAGTTTAGGAGAATTCAATTAAAGTGGAGTGTTCGTTTAATTAGGATTGTGCGGAAGGAGAATGAAAAACATGGAAGGCACTCTAACGGAAGAAGGGAGCTGGTTTAGTTCTTTTTGTGTGATATATTGAATTTAGGAAGAAGGAATTTGAGTCATTGATTTTATGAAGTGACACGTGTCACCAATCAAATGGGGCACTGGAGGAACTGGACCAAAGATGCACTGGAGGGGAGCCAGATCCAAAAACGTACGTCAACCAAATTCAGAAAAAGAAAATCAGCATGCGCCAAAATAAACACGTTTGTCATGGCGAATATGGTGAGTATTGGTCACTTGGCCGTTTTCGGTGGATCCACCAAATTTCAAGCCAATCAAAGTCCGTCAACCAAATTCATAAAAATTCATGAATTCGGGTTTCATGACCCCGAAATGCCATAATAAACACGTTTGTCATGGCGACACATGGTGAGTATTGGTCACCAGACCGTTTCTGATGGGTCCACCAAATTTCAGGCTAATCGGAGTCCATCAACAAATTTCAGGCTAATCGGAGTCCATCAACAAATTTCAGGAAAATTAGCATGTACATTAACATAGGAAAACAACCAAATTCATGAATTCGGCTTTCATGACCCGAAAACGCCAAAATAACCACGTTTGTCATGGCGACACATTGTGAGTATTGGTCACTAGGCCTTTTCCGATGGATCCACCAAATTTAAGGCTAATCGGAGTCCATCAGCAAATTTCAAGAACATCAGCATGTACTAATACAGGAAAAACAGCTAGATTCATTTTACGAGCCGAAATGCCAAATTAAATGACATTTTTCATGGCGAACATGGTGAATATTGGTCACCAGACCGTTTCCGATGAACCCATCAAATTTCAGGCCAATCGGAGTCCGTCAACTAAACTAAGGAAAATCAACACGAGTGGCCTTGAATATACAAATCTTAATCACTCCACTAATACGATTATCCAAATGTTTCCATATATTAAGACAAGCAGTTGCAGAAGAATTATATTACTTGAAGGATGACACATATATTAGTGGTAGAAGTTGATTTTAAACATATCAAAATAACTTTTCAAGCAACAGTATCCAATATTGTAGTATAGCACTTAATTATATTAATGATCCATTCAGTTAGAAATTTCTTTTGCTTTTGTTTAAACTGACAATATAAGTGAATTGATCAAGCTTTGATTCTCTTTTCTTTGCTAAACAGCTGACAAATGAATCACAGCTAATGGTTTAATTTTAGGTAAATATATCTCAAAATCCAAATGATTGTACTCTTTAGGATTGAAAGCCAAATGGCCGATATGATAGGTTAATTGAATATCTTGAAAAGCTTGTGTACATATGACATTTGGATGTTCTATAAACTTTAATAGACTAAGGGCTCTATCAACACAAAAAATCATTTATTAGCCTCTATCTATAGAGAAGTACACTTTAAAGTATCTTGCAATTATTGCGAGATCTGGTGGATAGAATTAACATCACCTTTTATAGATAAAGATTGATGTCTACTCTATTGTTGCCTTTCATCATTCATGCTATAATAAATTTGCACTGCTCATTTTTCAGTTGACACATGATTGGCTAATTAGGATAATGTACGAGTATATAATTGAAAAGCTATAATGGTACTTAGTAGGCGTTTGGCCATGAAAATCAAATATTTTTCACTTTATTTGAAATTTTGAAGTTGTAGTTGAAGTTGAAGTTGAAGATAGAGTTGTGTTTGGTTATAGTTTTTACAAAGAATATTTGGTTCGTTGTTTGAATGTAGTGAAAGTGAAAACAAGTTTTTAGGTGTTTTTCAAATTTCAAATACAACTTCAAGTAGTATTTGGAATTTTCATGGCCAAACGTTGATTTCCAAATAAAGTGAAAAAGTTTTCTGGAAAAAAGTGAAAAATTCTCATGGCCAAACGGGTCCTTAAATTATGTAGCCTAAGTTTGCTTTGAAGAGTTCCAACTTATGATTCAGGATATCATCGACGTGTATCCTTGAATGGATGAGATCCTACGGGTTGAAATGCACGGATATGTAATTTCGAAACTATCATTTAATTAGTCATATTCGTAGTGCATAAAAATTTAAACCTTCTCACTTTGGAACAACTTAAGACTTAGCGATATTAATTTGAAGTTTCATATGGCTCAAGTCCAAACATATATGAGTTTTTGCATGACATTCATGTAGAAATGCTTGAACTTCAATCATATGAAACTTCATAAGACAGTAGATGTGCAAAAATTTCAAGAAGATGGGTACAGATCGTTAAATGCTGTGTGGATACTCTCTGAAATTTTCACACTCCCACCACCCTTAACCAGATGTCTTGAATTTAATATTCTGAGAATTAAAAAAACCTATGATATATAGGGAGCATTTCCCCTCTTTGATGAGCCTTATTCATAGAGTTAGTGTTTCATATACTAGATAATTAAAATAATTTATTATTCGGGATGTCTTATGATAATAATCTGCAAATATGGGCATATATACAATAAAAAATAAATTATAAAGAAGATCTTTCAGTATGTCCAAATTATTTTAACTTCGTTTGGGAAACCCAAAGCCTTAACATCAGGTTTAGTAGTTTTTAAATAAAAATTTAAAATTTATCCTTAGCATGCAGAAGCTAGCTTCGACGAAACCTCTTAAAGTTCAAAGAATAACCGAATTAACTAAATAATATATAAGCAGACAAATTAAAAATGGAGCCTATAGCCTATAGGGTGTCCAAACGAAAATGAATAGTGATATGCCATTAAGTAAATTCCAAGAGAAAAAAATAAGCTACCATAATTTTTATCAGAATCTATAGGTGATCCACAAATATTGAAGAAAGTCCAGTATAGAAACTCAAGGAAGAGGATAAAGTGTATTCTTTATCTTAAATCATAATCACGGAATTATTATTTTCATTTGGTTGCAAATTAAACATCTTGAAACCGTGAAGATTAACAATTCATTCTAAGATCACATTTCTTAATTTTATCGTTCACTCACCATGTCTTTAAACATAACTTAACTTATATATCTTGACAACGTTTAGAACTTTTAATTTACACTGTCCATATATTTTGATATGTTGTAGCAGGTTATTTGGCTTATTTTTCAGATTATTAATCCTACCTGGTTTTTTACGCTAATGAGTTATAATTGATATTTTAGTGTACATGATAGTGTAATAAGTCTTTTCTATTGTTAGTGTACTGAGGTTAAACACATTTTTTTTAAAGTAAGATCAAAAGACATGCATGTCCAAAATATATAGAACCCAAAGCATTGTTACGTACTAAATGACAGTGAATCAAATGGAATTACATTATTAAATTGAGAAAATCTTAAACATATATCTGTTCAATACATTTTTGCAAAAAAAAGAAGCACAAACACAAAATCAAGTTAGGACAAATAAGAAGAATACATTACGACGGCAAAAAAGAAAAAGAAAAAGGAAGAAAATTATTGCCGGCTATGTTCTTAATTACTTGACAGCACAACGCGTTCTTCCAAAAATCATAATTTCCTTCTTAAAAATCATCATCATTTTTAATCATAAAAGATTATAAAATTACTAAATTAATAAAATCTTTTTTTAATTGATAAAATCTTAGATTTTATAATTTAGATATATGGCCTTTAAAAGCCCCCTCATTGGAAGACTTAGTCATTCCATTGAAAGAGTCTTTGTTTGAACTTAATTAGCTTCAAACACATTAACTTTTAATGGCGAAACTATCACAGCAAAATCAGAGGAACAATTCAAACAACACTATTACTAATAATAATGCAAATAATATTAGTGGTTCAGTGGTTAAGGTGAAAAGAACAAGAAAAACTGTTCCAAGAGACTCTCCTCCTCAACGTAGCTCCATTTATCGAGGAGTCACAAGGTTTAATTTATTTCCTAGAATTATATATTTGCCTGTGAATTATTGTTTTTTATCTTCATGTTGTATATGTTCTTGATTTTGCTATTTAAATTGTTGATGTTTTTAGTTGAAGTATGGCCAGTGAAACTCGAATTCAGGACCTTCTGCCTGCATGGTACTATAATGTTAAAGTGTGCTATCATTTCATCTAAAATTTTGATGGTCGCACATTCCACGTATGGTATGAAAGTAGGCAGAGGTCCTGCGTTCCTTGAACTTATCGAGGAGTCACAAGTTTATTCCCTTGTATTTTGCATGCATGTGAATTAATATTTTTTACGGTCTTGATTGTTTATGTTTTTGTTATGTTGTGGTTAGCGAGACTCAAACTCAGGACCTTCTGCTTGCATTTATATTGTGTTGAAGTGTATGACCATCCTATATAAAAGAATAATGGTCACACATTCAACATATGGTATTAGAGCAGACACAAGCCGCGAGTTCCTTGACTTTATCACAAGGAATATTTCCTTGAATTTGTATATGTTTCATGTTATATATTTTTGGTTATTTAAGTTAATATTTTAGTTGAAATTTGGTTAACTGCGACCGAACGCAGAACCTTTTGTCCGCATTGATATCACGTTGAAATGTCTGACCATTTGATCCTCATCACACATTCAACATGGTATCAAACTCAGAGCAGATGGGTGTCCTGGATTATTTGAATCTCACTATCATACGTTGTTAAAACGAATTTCCACCTTTTGGACCTCAAAGAATGAGGCTTGAGATAAGAATTCAACAGTTTTGAGTAATTCAACTTTTTTAATTCAAGAATGTTTATTGATCCAGGCATCGATGGACGGGTAGATATGAAGCTCATTTATGGGATAAAAATTGCTGGAATGAGTCTCAGAACAAGAAAGGAAGACAAGGTTCATAATCTTGAATTTTTTCCCCCTACCATTGCTAATTTTTTTTTTCAATTGAATAATGTTCTAAGCTGCTCACTAATTGACTTTTTTTTTTTTTTGGGTTCCTCTGAAATGGTGGGCTCTCATGGAAATAATGCAGTTTATCTTGGTATGTCAAAATAATATTAACAAACTCCTTTTATTTAGTAAGTGAACAAATTAAAATTGAATTAAAATATGGTTAATTTTTTCAGGTGCTTATGATGATGAAGGAACAGCTGCTCATGCTTATGATTTGGCTGCACTTAAATACTGGGGAAGTGAAACCATTCTTAATTTTCCGGTAATAACCTATCTTAATAAAATCCTTTTAGTCTTATTTACTTTTACACAGACAAAAAGTTATTGTTTAAAGATCAAATGAAGGTACTAATATTATTCACTTATTTAGCTATCAACCTATGAAAAAGAAATCATAGAAATGGAATGTCAGTCCAGAGAAGAATATATTGGATCCTTGAGAAGGTAAGTCAACTTAAATAGTGAATGTAATTATCTTTCACTAGAAAAAAAGTTCTTTTGTTTTTCCAGCTATTTGTTTGCATAACCTATTGATGTTAATTAAATAAGTCTAAAAATGCAGGAAGAGCAGTGGATTCTCAAGAGGAGTTTCCAAATATCGTGGAGTGGCAAGGTACCAAATAATAAACCAATTGATATTTTGATATTTTGCATTATTATTCTCTTGGAAGTACATTTTTGTGTTACCGTCACGTGTATTTCAGATTACTATATCAAAAATACGAATTAGCGGCAAACAACTTCACTTGCTACAGTAAAAATGTATCGCTAATCCTATCTAACGATTGATTATTTAAAAAAAGGTATTGTTAGCTACGTATTACAATTTAACGATAAATTAGTGACGACTTTTATAGCTAACACATGTTTTTTTCCCTGCAGTGGATAAAATTCATTGCTTCTAGTTCGGATTATAGATGTGTATGTAAAATTGGCATATTTATAAAAAGCATAACACATTGACTCTAAATCTTGAATTTGATAGTACTGATAAAAGCATAAATGCAATTGTTTTGCTCTGGGAGACTCATAATCACGTATTTGAGAAAAGGAGAGACCAAGATAGAAAATTAATCAACAATATGTGAATAAATATTCTTTCTTAATCAGTGAAATGATCATATTGGGAGAATGATTCTGACGAATACTAAAATCTTCATATAATGTGAATGAACAGACATCACCATAATGGAAGATGGGAAGCTCGAATTGGCAGAGTTTTTGGCAACAAGTACCTTTACCTTGGAACATATGGTAAGTATCACTCAACCTTTCCATAATCATACTCATTTTAAAGTTGCTAATCTTCCGTTTTATGAATAGTTAATTGTAATTATCTTTTTGATAACACGGCAAATCATTGGCTCGTGTCGGCCAATAATATTGTTAAGAGGATTTCAGAAGTGATTTATGTATTATTAAAAAAACTACTTAACAAAAGAACTAAGAACATTTAAAAGTACTCTACGGGCATCATCACAAGGTATGCATATCTTTAAAGCTCATTCTGTTTGGCATTTGTGTTAAACTCATTTTTTTATATTTCTGGTACAAATTTTGATGTCGTATACAATAACACCAAGCAAATAAGAACACACATTACTAGTTTGCAAGTCGAGATAAAGAAAATGCCACATGGCACAGTCGAATTAGTTGTTAGAATCTTTTGTCTATGTTAGAGATTAGAGCACACTTTCATTAATTTAATTTTAATTTTCTATACGGCTTTTACGTGCGAGCCTGATTATTTTTTCATGAATAAAGCACGCTAATTTTTTTTTTCTCTTTTGTTTTTCAGCTACACAAGAAGAAGCTGCAACTGCATATGACATGGCAGCTATTGAATATCGCGGACTAAATGCTGTGACCAATTTTGACCTTAGCCGTTACATCAAATGGCTAAAACCTAACAACAACTATAACAACAACAACAAAAACATTGATCATTCAACACCTAATGTTGAAACTAACATGATCCTAACTCCAAATCATAGTATTGGATCAACCTCGACTTCGGCCACGACCACGACCACGACCTCCACCTCTGCCTCTGCAGCTCTTGTTTATCCTCACCTACAACTTACCTCAGGTACCACTATACTTGATGCCTCGATATCTCAAACCCGACCACCTTCTGCCACGTCAGCCCTTGGGCTACTGCTCCAATCTACCAAGTTCAAGGAAATGATGGAAATGACCTTAGCGGCCGAGTGCCCGCCTGCACCGGTCGAATTATCCGACCCGGAACCGCCACAAATTAGTAGCTTCCCTGAGGATATGAAAACTTACTTTGATACTCAAGAATTTGGTAATTTTGGTCATGACCAAGGAGAGGATATGATTTTTAATGAGATCAACTCCTTCATGCAACAACTTTTAGAATATGAGTTTAATGCTTAGTCAGTTAAATTAATCTTTTTTTCTTTCTTAATTTCACAATATTTATGAGAAGATAATGGGAAATTCTTACATAGGAAGTGTTCACATCATTAATCCATCCAATCACCAAGAAGGAGCTTCTCTTGTAGCTGATGTATACTTCCTATTTAAGTATTTTCAAGGTGTGGTTTAGGGAATATTGTTGAGGAGAATTTGTATTGGTTATTTGAGTGTGTTATTATTTGTAGATAGATGAAATAAATCACTTCACCTCAAACATTTGTTGTTTATTTTCCTTTGAAATAATAAATTCTTGTAGTTTCTTTCACATGTTTACTTGGCTCGTTTATGTAAGTTGATACGTCTATATTTAGAATTTGATTATTCCATGCCATTTTTTAAGACATTAAAGCCGTCTTGTTGTTGCAGAAGGTTTGACATGAACTCCTACCACGTATATTAATTACCAAAATATAAAGGAAGGGATATTAACCCAAACCTTCTCACAGCCTACGTGTGATTCAGATACGCCCCGTTCATATATTAAACTTTGAATGCAAAAGCTTATAGATGATAATTGTGTGGTAGAGTGTTCGTTAGTGCAAAAATGTTTTAATTTCAAGATTTGATACAAAAGGTGACAACTATGTTTGGATGAATGAAATATAAAGATGCTTTATTTTCTTGAACCTGATATTATTTGGACATAGAGTATTAAAACATGCATACCCTAGCAATTTGGTACTATATTCTAGTCTCTTTTCGAACTTAAAAATTTGTCCAAAATTTGTCCAATTTAACTTTGTAATAAGTCGCATAAATAGTAATGGAGATAAGTACGTAACTTCACTGGCAAGAATCAGACATGGGAGAGAGAAAGAGATAAGTGAGAAGAATTTGCGTTAAGTACGGATATTTACTTAAAAGTCAACATGCGAACAAGTAGAATTATACAAGTATAAGGTTTCTTTGATAGTTCTTACAAAAGTTTTCGGTGTAAATTTTTTATTAACATTATCTTTTTTTTTTTTACTTATGCTTACTAGTTTTTAAATTTTCTTTTTCTCTCTCTACGTTTATTGGCCCACTCTTTTCCAAGAAAAATGGAAAAAGAACACGTGTATCTTGTAATCCAAATCGAAGATTAAGTGGGATTACCGAAATATTAGTATTAATACACAGCATTCCTCCTAGCTCCCTCTTACTCAAAACCCTAAAATATCTCATTGAACATTACTAGCATTGATATGGCTTCATCAGATTATGAATATGATCGTGAATGGAAAAACATCTTGCCCATAGGCTTCCAATTTGTGCCAAAAGACGAAGAACTGTTTATGTATTTGAGACTTAAGAGTTGTAATGGTAACATTCCACCTGGGATTTTCACTGATCTTGATATTTATTACTATACACCTCAGGAGCTATTTGCAATTGGTACACTTTCCTAACCCTAGCTAGCTTTTTTTTTTTTTTTGAATTTTTTTTCTCCCCTTAATTTCTATCACAATTCATAACTTTCAAGCAGTTCTGAAACTTTTCTTAAAGAATTAGGGGAAAGAGTTCAAATTTGTCGCTTTACTATCTGAAATTGCTTAGTTTAATATGTCATTGCAATTTTTAGTTTGTTCATGCCCTTGTCGCTAGCGAATTGTCTTGTACTTGCCCTTGTTAACTTATTACGGAGCTAGGACATGAAATAGGTGGAGTTCTCCACGTACTGTCCAAATTCTTTTTTTTTAAAGGTCTAAATTTATCCTCATTTTTTCACTCTAGTTTAAAATTATCCTCTGGTCAGAGCTCTGTCAGGGTTCAAGGGCGAAAACCGAGTCTTTTTCTAGTAACAAGAATAATATTAAATCAAAAGTTTAATTAAAGCCGAATTTTGAGTAGTACATCGCCAAGTTTGATCCTTTTCCCGAGAACTATTGTTCAAGAATGATTGTGTATACTACTCAATCTCTTCAACTCCATTAGGGTTTCAAGGGCAAAATCGAATCTTTTTCTAACAACTGGGGTAATATTAAACAAAAAGTCTAATGAAGGCCGAATTTCAAGAAGTACATGGCCAAATATTTAGTAGTATATGGTCAAATTTGATTCTTTTCCTAAGAATTATGGTTCAAGAATGATTGTGTATACTAATTCGAGGTTTTCTTTGTTTTTTTTTTTTTTTGTTTTTTTTTTTTTTGTCAGGGAATGTTGAAAAACATTGGGGTGGACGTATGTACATCTTTACTCCATTAATAAAGAAGTATAGCATAGGAGGAAAAATGCAGAGAACTATACATTCAGGAAAAGGTTTTTGGAAAGCCTCACAAGCACGTAAGGCAATATCCAAAAACCGTAATCTTGATAAGCAGATGTGTGAGTCTAGCTTTACAAAACAATCCCTTGTCTACTACGAAGGTTCGAAGAGTGCAAGTGGCAAAAAAACTTCTTGGCTTATGTCGGAGTATAGGTTTCCGGTGCATGATCCTCGACCATTATTCAATGGGGTACGTCAACTTCTTACCGCGCTTCAACCTCTCTATAATATTTATAGTATTCCTTTATAATAACATTTCACTATAATGATCGAGTTTTTTTTTTTTTAAAATCAATTTTTCATAATGTTATGTTAATATTATATGTTCTTCGTAATAACATTTCGCTCTACGTAATACAGATTGAGTATATATGGAACACTCTCACCTGATTAGGACATAGACAATATACTCTTATTCGATTATTCATAAACAAAATTCTCTAACTCTTTTGTTTCTTTCTTATTTTTGAAATATATTTTTGGACATATATGGCTGATATATATGTATATTTTTTGTTTTGTTTTGTAGACAGATCATGAGCTAACACTTTGTGTGATCTACTATAATTACACAAAGAAGAATGCTGAACAAGGAGCTGTGCTAACAGAGTCTGACCCCATTACTGCTCCTCCACAAACTCCAATAAACCAAAATTTTGATCAACCATCATATACGTTGCACATCCCCCATAATCCTAATCCTAATTATGATCATAATACTTCCCATCAAGAAAATCCATCTTACTACCCTAATTTTTTCCCCAGTGGTATCCCTCTCCAACAATACCAGCATCTCATAAATAGGGCTGCAGCTACAATCTTTGACAGGTGGCCAGTTGAATATCCTTCATCGCAAAATTATACTGACGTTGCTACCACTTCAACCATGCAGCCAAGTTTTGTGGAAAATCTTGATATTTCTTCCTCCATTGCTCAAAACTATGATTTTCATGGAATTGATCCATCCATATATCACAATTTTGAAAATTCTTATTATGCGGGGGAAGAAGAAATAGGTCATATTGCAAATAGTAATGCTGATATTGTTGACCAAAATAAATTGGAAACATATGCGGCCCCAATTTCTCAAGATGATCAGAAACCATTAAGTGATGGCCAAGATCATAATCATCAGCAGCTAAAGATGAAGAAGATCAGAGTATAAAGACTCATATCTCACAATGGAGTTTCACACATGTAAAGTGTTTTTTTTTTCTTCCAAATTTTCGGAACTATTTAAATTTACGTGTATTTAGTTCGCCAATCCATCTGCTGTCAAACATGTTGTGCAATCGAGTTTCAAGCATATTGGCAATGATAAACATATATAGAATAGATTCAGTTTAGATTTGTCTGAAAGTAGTCATATACATTATTATATAGCTCTTCTTTCATGAGGAAAAAATGTTACTACTATCGTTTAGAAAAATATAAGAGAACACGCCTAGAACTTCAACACCATAAGCTATATTCTTACTTCTCATGCATGCACATATTCTCGGAAATATTAGAGATGATAACACCAAGAAGAATATTTTATGCACCAAATAAAACAAAATAATTAACAACAAAAGAAGACATTGAGTTTTGGTTGAGAAAAGTTGGTTCAAGACATGCGATGAATGCAATAATTTTAGAATAATAAGTTGGGATTTCCGACGGAAAATTTTCGTTAGAAACATCTCCGATGAGTGCTTTTCCGTCCGATTTCGGGAATTAACAGATTGCTAATAGTGAATAGAAGTGCGTGGGAACTCTTAAATATTAATGTCTAGCTTTTGCAGGAATTAGAATGAACAAAGTGACAATGCATGCGTGCAAAGAGTCAATAGATGAAGATTTCAAGTATAGATTCCCTGTTAAAAGGAAGGTATCTATAGAGATTCAGAAACTATTAACTGACATATATTTTCAAGACTAGATATACCCAGATAGGACGACACCTTCGCAAATAAATATATATATCATTTAAAGAAGGGGTAACGCCTTTTATAAAATATTATGTCTCGTCTACAAGCATTTTAAAATTCGAATGATCTTCGAAATAAGTACCAACACACATTACGAATGACCTTATATAACATGCATTATAGACTGAGGCTTAGTTATACTATGACTCTAAAATAGAGTCCTACGCAACTATTCGCAAAGCTGAAGCTTATCAAAATTCAAATATATATATAAAAGGTTTATCTAGGACTGTAAAGTAATTAGCTGTTTATCAACTAATAACTTTGTAAAATATGTTTTGACTAAATTCGAAATGTTAATAATTAAAATCTTTAAACAAAATGTGAAGATAAATATATACACACATCAATGTACCTGCATTACTTTGCCAAGTTCAAATTCATAGAAAACCATAGTAATACGTACCCAAGGATGTGACCTAATAAATAATAAAGTGAGAAAGGAACCATGAGGTTTCACTTTCAAATTCCAATAGAGGGACAGAGTTACCCGACACATGTATTAGTGAAGATAACAGGTATCCAGTAAAATTAGTTATGGTGCACACAATATGACTTGTTGTGTTGGTAGAGGTAGCAACTATCCTTTAAAATTAATTGAGGTTTGCACGAGTTGACTCAAACATCACCATCATAAAATAAAAAAATATCTTATTTTTCAATAATCCAACTTCTTGGTTTTGGATTATAAAAAGAACAATCAACATGAATAATATGATGAGGCAAATGGCAATACCCCATGAAATGGATTGCCATCCTTGGGAGAAAATGTTTTTATATCCACTTACAATTTGAATGATTCAACTAAGATTTCATATATTATTTTATAAATTAATCTCCTATATTACTATGTTTTATTGATCTCTTAGTAAAATAATATTTATAATATACTACAAAATCTGAGTCTTTGATCCACAATAAATGTTGATGGTGCAAACTGCAAACTTCAAAATATGCACACAAGATATGTTTTTGGTCTGCAAAAAGGCAGACCCATTTAGCACAATTTGTACATTAATTTATTTCTTTCTTTCATTTTAGAAATACTTTTCACAGTTTTACAGTGGATAGTAACATCATCACAATAAATTGGCTGCCAATCATTTATTACCGTCAAATCAAGTCTAAGCCCTCAAAGTCACTGACTTCTGTAAACATTTAATGCTGATACGTGATACTCTAATTTTATATCTACGATAAACACCTTTCGCTTTCCAGAGTATTGAACTTGAGGATCAATTATTTAATTCACAAATCAACTGTCCAATTACCTTGTAACTCTTTTTTGTATTAATCTATGGCAACTTTTATTTACCTTGCAAAATATTTTTAGTCTCCTTCATCAATCACCTTCTTTTTTCTTTAAAAACTCCTAATGCTTGTACTAAATTAATAGTAAACCGAATTTGATATTATTGAAGACATAATAAAGCAACCAAAGTAAGATAACTATACATTTCAAAATGGTATCAATTGCGGAAAGGGATCCTGGGTACGAATTTCACTATTACTTGTAGTAATAAATAAAAATTAAGTGTGTGACTAAAGAAAAAGAATTAGATTCTCTAGAAAAAAAGTATGGTGAAGAATCATAAGGTTTCAAAGATATGATGAATTTTCTTTTTATCTGACTAAGTTATGATAGTCAGAGTTATCTGATATTGATACTAGTAAAAGACACTAACAAATATTCAATAAAATACTCGAATTGTGCATAAACTGATCTGAAAACTACAGCTTAAAAATGACGAAAAACAAACAAAGAACTCAAGCACGAGTTCCCTCTTTTTTAAACTTTGACCCAACACCCTAGTACCGTTTTCACTGACTTGTCCCCTTCTAGACAGATGTACAAATTACACAGTATACTATTAGTGTTTATATACCTGTATGAATCAGCCTATGCTATGTTATCCTACTCTAAGAAGTCTAAAATTAGTAATCAAACCTAATTAGCTACTAGTTTGGGTTGGTTCATCATGTGCACATGTTCATCTATTACACATCCAAGATCCACTAACTAATGAGTACAGTCACAACAATGCTTTTTCCCTTTTCATTAATTAGGTTCTCCAAAAAATGCACCCTTACGTCAGCGACGGATAAAATTTCGTAGCTACACAACAAAAATCTCATATTAATCTCATTTAGCTATTGATTAGCGACAAATTACAAAAAAATCTAATTAGCGAGGAGCTATTTAGCGACAGATTAGCTAGGGATTATTGATAAATTCCGTAGCTAATTCCATTTTATCTTGCATTAAAGAATTGATAGTTTTCTTTTGTTTTTTGTACTTTTGGAGAGTATGAGAATATCATTGAACAAGGACATAATTAATAAGAAAATATAATGCTGCTGCAAAATAATCACATTTACCGTGTATTTTTCACTAGATAAAATGAAGATTATTATACATATTAGTACCGTGAGAGAAGATTGAGCCAGCTACGCCAATATCACCACCACAAACCGCCGCCAACCACCACAATCAAGAATCAATAACACAACAAAGGAGAAAAATGAGTACAAAGAACAAAATGTGAACTTTAAAATCCACAATGAGGAGGAAAAAGCAAGCCATTTGCATTATTTTTCCAAATATCTTCTTGGTAGCTGAAAAATCAAAATCTACATGAACCTTCATCATCATAAAGAATATTCCCCTTTTTGTCTTGCTTGACTCAATTCCATGCACCACCATCAAAAAATAAATTGAATAATTATAAGGAGAAGATCAAGAAAAGATTATTCTTGAAACTCATCTTCAAGAACTTGGATAAGTTTTGATTTTGTTGTTTTTAGTAAAAGGCTGAAAAAATAAAAGACACAAAAATCTGTAATAAAGAGTACTAAAATAGGAGGAAAAAGAAGAGGCTTAGGAGATGGAGGACTTTTTGACCTTTATGTATGTGTATGTCTATCATGTAACTTTCACTGTTTGCCTTAACTCACTAAAATAATGAGTCTGAGCAAATGAAACATGAAATAACAAAGGGGTTATTGTGTGTACAGTCTTGGGCTTTGGCTTGAAATTAGTTGCCATGTGGTGAAAAAAAAAAAGAGAAAAAACCACCTATTCACCCGTCCACCCCTTCACCTCACTCAAAGCCATGTAATTCTTTTTGAAATTTAACTTTTTGAAGCAGCTAGCTAGGTTATATTTCTTATTTTTGAAGTTATTAATGTCACTTATTATAAATTTACACGTAATTATCTTTTATGTGACTTGATAAAAGGCTAAAGGGACGGGTAAGGTTTCATCCGAACTCATTTTCCCAAAAATCGCACACACGAACACACAAACCAATAATGATCTCTTGATAAAGATCATGTCTCACGGCAGTGTAAACACAAAAATTAAGTTAAATTTTTACAAAGTTGAAGTTGTACACAAATAATATGCCAATTTTTTACACAATCAAGTGAAATTTAAGTACAAAAATAGATAACTCTTTATATTAAACCTGTTATATTAACCTGAAAAATTGAACGAAAACTCATTATAATCAGTTAAATTATATTAATAGAGTAAAATAAATATACTTAGCAAGGATTTGTAGCTTAAATCTTTTAAGTGTCCCCACACCACAAACCCCCCCCCCCCGGCCCTACAAAAAAAAACCCCACCCCACGGCACACAACTTCCAAACAAAACAAGATGGCCTCAAAAACCCCACTTCTCCTTTTTCACTTTACACTTCACTATTGCCCCAAAAGTCCAGTTCCCAGTTTAGCTACATTTGCACGAGCAAACTCGTCTTATTTTCTTTCCTTTGTTTACCCTTCAGTTGATGCAGATTTGCACATTCAATAAGCTGCTAGCACAAATTCTTATTCACTAATATTAATGTAACCTTATTTACAACTGTCTATATGTATAATCTTTTAACATAAAGGCTAACAAGAATTGTATTCAAAATGCTTTGAGAGTATATTACTAGTAGTATCGAGTATAACTATTTTAAGAGAGAGGGCCCGACTCTGCTGCTTATGTATTTTATTTACTCCTTTTTTGTTTTTGGTTTTCTCGAGACTATAACTAAACACCACCTTACCCGAAAATACAGTTTTCAGGCTCGACATTCGTTTATTGTGGCTTCTTGGGAGAGCTGTTATTAGCTGCTTTTCCCAATAACCTGATTTTGCTGACTCTTTAGTCAAATAAACACGATTCAAGGTACTTGCTGAAAGTTTAACAAAAATTACACATTTCGGGAAACAATTGAACTTAAACTTCAACCTCACAAAGTGAAAAAATAAACATGCAAAGATAATATATCAATCGTTTTCACAACAGATATCCACAGATCAAACCCCTACTTTTTCTGCATTTATGTATCACTGTTGTCACTGCCATATATAACATGGCGTGTATAGTCTTCCATCTTCAACCCCACCACCTTCTTGTTTCATACTAAGTAGGTAGATATAGGGAGGATTTCCTCCTCTTTTAGTACATCTTTGATTTGATTATAATGGAAAAAGACATCCACTCTCAACAGATTGGATGGTTGATTTAAATTTTTTTTTTAAAAATCACTATATATACATAGTACTATTTGTTGTATCAACCATAACGAATCATTTGCAAATGTAATGAAAATGAAGGATACCTTTCATATTTTCAGATTAGAAGCGGTAAAATTAGTCCATATAAAAATATAGCCACCTAAAGCTTAGACGGGTTATTGATCCACTCATTTATTAAGTCAACTATTTTGACCAGCCCAATTTGCTCCTTTAAAAGTTGAGCAGAAATATAGCCCAAATTTACCCATAAAAAGTCGAGAAAAGAATCAAAATCATACATTATGTTTGGGTTTAGATCAAAATCATATATATTCTTTCACATGGAGCACTAATAGTACATTATGTTTGCATAAGTGGTGCACTTTTAGTCAAACTCCCAAATATTTTTTTAGAAATTTAACGGAAAAGAACAAAAATGCCCCTGAACTTTTAGAAAAGGTATAAAAATACCCTTTATTCATCTATTTTGCTAAAAATACCCCTCACTTCAACTTTTTGGCTCATTTATTCCCCTTGACTAACGGACAACACTAATTTAAAAAAAAAAAAAAATTGCACATGACATTTTATTACTGAAAAATTGATTTATTCTTTTAAAAAGAAATCTGAAAAATCGTTATTTGTAGAATAAGGAAAAATAATTTTTCAACCTTTTATATATATTAAAAAAAAACAGAATTGGATTTTCATTAAAACATGTGGAATTTTTTTAAATTTGGAAAACTTTTTTTTAACGGGTGGAAACCCCATTTGTTTTTAGAAAATTCAATTTTTAAATCTGAAAAACTGATTGTTTTTTTAAGTAAAATGTGCAAAACTAATACTCCATAATTTTCTTCTAGATTTAAAAAAATATAGTTTTCTGGTTTTTTTTTTAAACACAGTTTTTCCATAAAAAATTTTAATTTTTTCAGATTTTTACAAAAATCCAGTTTTTCACATTTTGAAAAGAAAAAAAAATAGTGTTGTCCGTTAGTCAAGGTTTTACTCGTTAAAAAAAAGTTTTCCAAATTTAAAAAAATTCCACATGTTTTAATGAAAATCCAATTCTGTTTTTATATATATATATATATATAAAAGGCTTACTACATTTGTTTTTTAAAGAAACGGGTGTTGAAAAATTATTTTTCCTTATTCTACAAATAACGATTTTTCAAATTTCTTTTTAAAAGAATAAATCAATTTTTCAGTAATAAAATGTCATGTGCAATTTAATTTTTTTTTTTTAAATTAGTGTTGTCCGTTAGTCAAGGGGAATAAATGAGCCAAAAAGTTGAATTGAGGGGTAGTTTTAGCAAAATAGATGAATAAAGGGTATTTTTATACCTTTTCTAAAAGTTCAGGGGCATTTTTGTTCTTTTCCGTTAAATTTCTAAAAAAATATTTGGGAGTTTGACTAAAAGTGCACCACTTATGCAAACATAATGTACTATTAGTGCTCCATGTGAAAGAATATGTATGATTTTGATCCAAACCCAAACATAATGTATGATTTTAGTCCTTTTCTCTAAAAAGTCTTGCCAAAATATCATAAAAAAATAGTTCTTGATATATTATATACAGTCATAGCAAAAGAAAAAAATTCTTAGGTAATTAAACAAATTATCAGAAAAGATAAATAAAATTAAAGTAAAACTTTGTGAAAGTTGGACAAGTTGGTCCGATTCATTGCTTAGCTCATTTTGACTCATTTGATTTCATCTCAAGTAAAAAAATTCTACTATTTATTAATCGACCCATTTTGATCCGCTCCAATTTTGCTTAACCTGCCCGATTTGACTTTCTTATAATCTTATTCCATATGTAAGCAATATATTTATCAAAGGACGCTCACAAACTGTTTGAAACCATTTCAATCATCTTGATTTCTGTTTGGAACTACTAAAATTCAGTTAACACTTTATTTTTAGAATGTCACGGTGTCACCTAAGCCCATCAACCGGTTTAACCGGTAACCGGTTACGGAACCGGCCATCGGTTTCGATTTACCGGTTTGAAACCCCAAACCGGAACCGGTCCTGTTCAAAGTGTCCAAAACCTTTTTTTTTTTTGTTTTTTGTATTATATATAACTTCCTTGATATCTACATTTGGCTGCATCAAATAAAAGTTATATTCATCAAAGTTTGCACTACAAGAAGAAGTTGGCTGTGAATGTAAAACTTTTAAATGCGACAAACCCGACAAGCCCTTTTTGGTACTTTGAGAAGTAGTAGGGCGTGGAGCAACGGGTGTAGCACGTTCTTCCAATTTAGAATAATGAGTAAAAACTTTTCTAAACTCGTCATCAATAGCGAGTTCGGCTTTAGCTAAAGATGGTTGAACTCCCTCTTCAATTTCTAAAAATGGATAAATTTGACTAACCAATGCTTTAGTATAAGACACTTTTAAACAAGGATTTAAAAGAGAACCCAATATAAATAAAGTTGGGATGGGAAAAAAATACTTCTTAAATTTGATTATCATTTCAAAAATAGTCACTTGATAACCGGGTTTATATTTATACTCCTGTAAAACTCTAGCTATTTCCGCTAAATAGGCTAAAATTCCGGTTACCGTGGGATAGAATTGTCTAGAAAAAGCAAGAGTTGCATTATAAAAAAATTCTAAGAGTTCAACACATTCTTTAACATCTTCCCAATGCGAAAAATTTAACCAATCATTACTATTAATATTATATTTGTTGTGAACTTGTTGTATGAGAATCCTATACTCATATGCTTGTTGTAGCATAATGTAAGTGTAGTTCCACCTAGTCTCAATTTCTATTTGAATTTTCCTAGGTCTAAGGTTATTTTCCACACAAGCATTCTTAAAATCTCTAATTCTTCCCCTATTAGCATTACAAAAAACAAACGCAACCGCATCTCTAACCTTTTTAACAGAATCTTCAAAATGCACAAGACCATCTTTAACAATTAAGTTTAAAATGTGACAACTACATCTTACATGAAAAATATTTCTTAGCGGAGGTTTTAGTTCTCTTTTTATAAGACCAATCGCCTTTGTATTATTAGAAGCATTATCTAAAGCAATATAAAGTGTTTTTCTATAAATGTTAAAAAATCTCATAATAGTAGACATTGAATCGGCTAAAAAAATTTTATCGTGACGACCTTTTCCTTCATCATATAAAAAAGCTATAATTCTTTTTTGCATAACCCAGTTGTCATCAACCCAATGACATGTAATAGCAAAAAAATCTAACTTGTTAAGACTAAGACCCAAATCAGCGGTAAGATAAACATTACAATTTAAAGAATTAAATACATGGCGCAAATAAAATCTATATTTTTTAAATAAATCTATAACATCGACTCTACAAGTACTTGTATGAATACCCTCAAATAACGGATTATAACAACGTTGAATGTAAGTAACAAACCCCAAACCCGAGGGAAAGGAAAATGATAAACAATCATAAGCTACCATTTTAGCTATTTCTACACGCTCTTTTTTCTTGTCATACTTAAAATTTCTACCGGTTCGTGGGTCTATCGTCATTTGAATACCCCCACATTTGAACCCGTTTGCTCTCCCCAAACATTCATATGTTTGCTTCTCATATGACTATTTAGTGTACTCGTTCCACCATCCTTACCAGTTTCTTGCTTAAAACTAAATACTTGTCCACATAGGGTACATGTAGCTGATTGGTTTTCCCTATTCTTAGTCATAAATTTCCAAACTTTAACTGTTGGCTTACGAGTTCTAGGCGGTTTATCTTGTGTATGTGATTGTACAGGACATGTATCTCCTATGGGATTTTCGGGGGGTTGTGTTTCATCATCACCATCATCTTCATTAATTTCATTAAAAGTGTCGGTAAAATGTTGTTGCATTGCCTCATGACCTAAAAGTGGATTATTTCCACCAACATCAATACCTAAATTAGGTATTTCTTCCACAAATGTTTCCTCATTAAGCTCACCCCTAACAATACTACTACTACTACCGGCACCACGTCTTAATCTCTTTGACATTATTAAATAGAATTAATTTAAATCACAATCAAATAAATTACAAGAAAATAAATTACAACATTAAATTGCTAGAATTAAATTGGGTAAATTAAATTGCGAAAAATAAATTGCTAGAATTAAATTGCGTAAATTAAATTGCGAAAAATAAAGATAGAGTTGGAACGAAGGTACCAAATTGCCGGATTAATTTCCAACAAAGTGAAGGCGGCTAGAATTGCAAATCTACCAAATCTACTTCGGATTGTTGCAAAATCACCAACTCCACCAACAATATTATAATTGCAAAATTAATAATTGAAACTATAATAAGACTTTGTAATATTTATTTGAGAGAAATATAAAGTGGCTAATTATTGCAAAGTAACTATAATTGAGAGATTGAGATTTGAGAGAAAGAGAATAGTGAATTGGTGTGGATTAAAATGAAAATGAAGAAGGGTTTATATAGGGGTGGGAGATGGGTTAAAGTGTTAAAAAAAAAATTGGTGGGTTTGGGGGGCCAAAAATTAAGTTTATGACCGTTTGGCAACAGCCATTTTTGCAAATGGACCGTTGCCAACGGTCCATTAACGGACAAAGCCCAGCCAGCAACGGCTATAATTTTTTTTTTATTTCACCAGTTTAACCGGTTTTACCGGTCCGGTTCCGGTTTCAAAAAAATCAGAACCGGAACCGATAATATTAGACGGTTAACCAATTCTACCGGTTCCGATTTTACCGATCCGATTACCGGTTTGAACCGGTTAAACGAAACCGGTTGACGGGTTTAGTGTCACCTTACGTGAGAGTCACATTATTAGAATGTTCGTTAAATGATCCATTAACTAAAGATGTCAGCCACGTGACAATAGTTACATCGTGTAGCACAAGAATATATTTACATTTTTATTAATTTTCGATTAAAACAAATATAAATGTAAAAGTATATTTTCATTATATATAAGTGCGATGGGGTACGAATACAGCTGCCCCACCTTGTACAATAAGCTTCACAAATTGTACATGGGCTATATAACATGTACACTTTATATAATATTTTTATATTCCACGTAGACATATGTCATAGTACTTAATAGTTGTTCCCTTCTCATGTATAAATGTATGGACTTCAAATTTAATTATCCGACACATTTGTTTCCTTCATGTACTTTTACTTGTTCACTTTTGACTTTTTGTATTCTAGCTGAATATTTATTCTCTTCTCATGTATGGACATATGAAGTTCAATTTTAATTCTCCTACACAAATTTATTTCGTCTGTGCACTTTAATATGTTCACTTTTGACTTTTCACATTCTTTAAGAATTAATAAATCCTACGTGGATATATGTCATAGTACCGAATATTTATTCTCTTCTCATGCATACACGTGTGAACTTCTATTTTAATTTTCCGACATATATTTATTTTCTCTGTGCACTTTTACTTATTCACTTTTGGCTTTTCACGTTTTTGCTGAATATTTATTTTCGTCCCATGAGCTTCACAAATTATACACACAATGACTGCTTGTAGCATGAGCTATATAACTTATACACTGTATCCAACTATTTTTATATCCCACGTAGATATATGTCAAAATACTTAATATTTATTCCCTTCTCATGTATAGACGTATGCACCTCAAAATTTAATTCTCCTACACAAATTTATTTCGTCCGTGAAATTTTATATGTTCACTTTTGACTTTTCACATTCTTTAAGAATTAATAAATCCCACGTGAATATATGTCATAATACTGAATATTTATTCTCTTCTCATGTATATACGTGTGCACTTCTATTTTAATTCTCCGACACATATTTATTTCATTCACGCACTTTATTTGTTCACTTTTGACTTTTCACGTTTTTACTGAATATTTATTTTCTTCCCATGTTTCTAATATATATAAGTAACTTGGGAGTACGAACACAGCTGCCCAAAATTGTAACAAGAGCTTCACAAATTGTACACTTTTGACATTTCACATTCTTTAAGAATTAATAAATCCCACGTGGATATATGCTATAGTACTGAATATTTATTCTCTTCTGTACACGTGTGCACTTGTATTTTAATTCTCCGACACATTTATTTCCTCCGTGCACTTTTACTTGTTCACTTTTGACTTTTTACGTTTTTGTTGAATATTTATTTCTTCCCATGAGCTTCACAAATTGTACACGCAATGAATGCTTGTACCATGACCTGTATAACTTGTACACTTTATCCAACTATTTTTATGTCCCACGTAGACATATGTCATAGTACTTAATATTTATTCCCTTCTCATGTACAGACGTATGTGACGAGACCAATGTGCATAGATATTTTTTTGCTCGTACTATGTCAAATTATAGTAAAGTTTAAGATATCGTCCCACAGAGATTGAAACTACCTAGGCTACAAATTTGTATTATTTTTGTTACTATTTGAGAGGATCAAATTGATGAAAAGAGGGTTGTTCAAAAGTCTTAAAAATTATAATAATAAAACAAGAAATATTTTTGGATTTTTCTAATAAAAGATAGAGGTTGGGATATTTTGAATCGGCAAGATAAAATTATTATAATAAAATGAAAAGTTTATTATTTATTTTTTGTTTAAAGAATGATTGCTTATTTTTAATACAATCACTCCACGTAACGATGACAATATGTTAATAGCATCACTCTCGCTTATACTACTAATTTATTTACAAGTAATTAGTGACATTAAACAATAATTAATTAATAACACTTATTTCGATTAGTGTAGTTAACCAATTAAAGTAATGGCTTCAAACATGAGGAAAGAATTTTTGCTCGTCCACCAGGAAAGAATTTTGAAGGAAGACTTTTTTTTTTTGAAATTATGGCTACTCTTGTAAAATGGAAATTTAATCAAATAAAATCTATCATGCTTCCAAACTTTATAATTTCCATATTTATCAAACCTTCACTTTGTTTCTGCTTTTATTTTTATTCGACAAAAGCTTCACCTTCTTTCTTTTCGGGTCTTCACTGAAATTGATAATTTTACGATCATCTGCATTTAGTATTCTTCATCTTTTTGTCCATAGGCTTGCCCTTTATGTCTATCTCAACTAATGTAGACCAAACACTGACTTCTAAAATCATTTAGGACTTTTTTGACTTGTAATGTTGGCTTCAGGCTGGCAGGATAAAGGTTATATTTATTGTGACTTGCCTTTTTCCAGCTTTGGAGCAGTTTTTTTTTTTTTTTTTTTTTTTTTTTCAGAAAAGACTTTTCACATATTTGCTAGTTGATGCTTTTTTTTTTCCTTGATGTACTTAGAGTTTTGTACATAATCACCACCATTTTTTCGTTTTTTTTTTAAATTCTAGTTCTTTTTCAAAACGAGCTCCAAACTTATTTTATGAAAAAGGACTTTCAAATCATAAGCATGGAATTGCATATTTAAATTTGTGCTATGGTTTTTTTTTTTTTTTTTTTTTTTTTGAGTTTTTGGTGCAATATTTAGAAAAGACAGAGGTAAACAAAGAAAGCCTAATTCATTTTTTAAAAATCAGTGTTATCTAGGATTTCGCCTCAAAAGACATTCGGGGCAAGTTCTAGAATAAAGATTGTAAATTCTTCTTGCTTTTGATTGTAATGCTTCTCAATTTCATAAAGTCCTGCCAAGTATTGAAGATATTAGTTCTTGCCTTCACATAAATAAACTCACAAACAAGGAAGTTACGAGTTAAATATAAAAAATATATATTTGACATTGGATGATAAGAATTTTATTTTGATATATTAGCATTTACAAGAGGCATATTTTTATATACTAAATTAAATTATTCAATATTAAAATAAAGTGAAAATCTTTTTGGCTTTCAAATATGCAACCGCAGAAGAAAGCTTGAAAGAAACTGCAATCACACACCTTCTGTGTGCAATAAGTTCATTTGTTAACTATGTTAACTTTCAGGGCTCGTTTGGTTGGAAACAGCTTATCCCGGGATAACTAATCCCGGGATTAGTTATTCCACCCTCAAGGTGGGACAAAAAAACACTCTAATCTAGGGATAACTAATCCCGGGATTAGTTATCCCGAGTTTTTTTCCCAACCAAACGTGGGATAAGGTGGTACTAATTTTTATCCCAGGACTATTTTTCTCTATCCATCATACCAAACGAGCCCTCAGAGCCTAGCTTAAGTATAAACTAGAAAATTACCTATGCCAATAATGAAATTGTTCAAAATGCGGTTGATTAACCAGTCATTCAGGCATGCCAATCGCTATGGAGTTACTCCTGTATAAGTGACATTGTTTTTGCAGAAGCCATCATTTTGTATTCTAGTTTTACATTGATATGGATATTAGCCAAATCAATTAATCAAGTGCACTATCACTCCTTACTAGACTTATAAGGCTCCATTGCTTCACCCTCAATGGCTACGGGAAAATAAAAAAAAAAACTGAAGGAAAAAAAATTGCAATGATAAAAAAAAAAAATCACGAAAAAAATAATCATAAAAATAAAATATATAATTAGAAAAAAAATACATATATAAAAGTGTTTTCTTCTACCCCACACTTAAATTGTGTCATGTCCTCATGACACACACTTTATAAATAAGAGGGGTAAAGAATTTCCCTTAAATCTTTTTTTTTCCTTCGAGAACTTGTGTGCTCCACTCCTAATTGTGAATCAAGTTTTCTTTTTCGCTTTTTCTGGTTCCTCATGGAGTTCATTTGGCTAAGAACATCATAAAACATTTTTCTTTTTCGCACATAGCGCTCTTTTTTGTCCTTGTCTCGAGGAGTCAAATAATTGAGTATGATCTTCCTTAACTCTATTTTGCATTTTTTACAAAGATCATTCCGTGTGTTTTCCTGAAAATCTCCAATAACAAAATCCACAAAATTATAATGTTTAGAAGAAAGTGAAGAATAACGATCAAAGGATATTTCATTTGTGCTTGTGACCTCTTCATTCTCATTTTCTTCAAAATTAATCAATTTATGTGGATAAGAAAAATCGGATATGCATTCATATTTTGTTGAATTAAATTCAACCAAATATTCATTGTAAGCAATCTCCATTAGATCTAAACCTTCTTCTGGAGAGATAACCTTTTTCTCATAAGGCTCGTCTTCTTGAGTTGATTCATTCTCACATGATGTTGTGTCATTTATTTGTTCACCACCAAAATTTAAGGAGTTTACAATACTTACCAAGTGATTTACTTGCATTGTTAAGTACGTCATGGCTATTTGATCCTGCACATGTTTTTCTTCTGTCTTTTTCATATAGATATACAAAGTCTCTTCAAACCTTTTGTTCTCCTGTTGAGGTGGTTGACTCATGTTGCTTTGATTCCACATAGAATTTAGGTATTGATTGCATTCCGGATTGCCATTATACCCATAAAAATCGTTATACATGTAAGAACTAGAAGCATCGTGAGATTGTTCATAAAATGAATCAAGAAAGATAGGATTATCTTATTGGCATTTATGACTAAGGTGACTTCCACCACAATATTCACAAATAACGGACCTTTGATTGATTAATTCCTCAAGGTATTTTAGTTTTTCAGAAATACCGTATGAGATTGTGTTACCTGTTCAAAGCTTTCGTGGTTGCCTGCACATAAATCACATCTGACTGGCCTCTGGCTTATTTTATCAATTAATTTTTCAAGGTCTTTCAGTCTCTGAGAACCACCATATGAGAAAGTGTTACCTGCTTGACATTCATGACTGGGGTGATTTTCACCACAATAATCACAAGTAACTGACCCTTGGTTGATTCTTGATGTGGCGTGATTTTACGCCACAATCGACGCTTTTCGGCTATAAGTTTTACTTGTTTTTTAAGCAAGTCTATGTTATTTTACGTGGTTTTTAGTATGTTTCAGGTAATACGGGGTCCGTAGAGCCTAAGTGTGGAAAACAAGCAAAAAAGCTGCAAAACTGGAAATAACTGGACATTCTGGAAATATTGGCTGAAATATTACTCTGCGCGTTCGCGCAATAAAGCCACGCGATCGCACCCACGCACGTTAAGTGACTCTGCGCGTTCGCGCAGGAACGACACGCGACCGCGCTTAAGAAAGAGCGTGATTCCACGCGTTCGCGCAGTAACGTGGCGCGTTCGCGTAAAAGGATTTTCGGCCCAGTTCGACCAGAACTTGGGCTTTAACAATTTCTGCCATTCCAGTTCCTATAAAAAGCCAACTAGGGTTTTCTAAACACATCTTTGGCAGTTTTCATACAAGTTTTGGAGGCTAGGGTTTCACCTACACCATTGGAGGAGAAGATTAGAGCACTTTAATGAGATAATTCTTAAACCTTTCTTCAATTCCTTATTTTGTATTGTATATCTAAGTGTGTAGCTTTCTATTCCATTACTTGAATCTTGTTTATGCAAATATTCATATGTTTGGTTTGGATGAATCTCTCATTTTGCTTATGTATTGAATGATTTTAATTTCTAATGAAGTGGGTTTATTGTTTCTCTATTAACTCTTCATGCTTAAATGTCTCTTAATGGTTGCAAACATTATTTGTGCCTAAGTACTTTTACTTTGTTTGAGAAAGAAAGTGAAAGTTAGGAAAAGAGTTAGATAGCAAGGATTTGGGTCATTAAACCCATCTAATAACTTGAGCTAGAGATAGGATAGTTAACTTGAGGTTGAATTGATTGTGTTTAACATCACACTCTAAGGCTTGAGAAAGCTTAGAGTGAAATTCATTGATTTGGTTGAGAAACTTTCAATGAGATTTTAGAAATCATTATCTATTAACATAAACCCTCTCTTAGTTGTAAAATTGTAAAATACATTGGATCGTTACTTGAGAGTAATTTCCCTTGTATCCATGCTTGTGGCCATTGATCATTTTACTTGCTTTCTAGGTTAGTTTACATTTCCGCATTAGTTATAATTTTCTCCAAAAAAACCCAAAATATTATCTATCGTTTGGCTTTAGCTTAGTTGGTGATAATTTCTTACTTTCTTAATCGCCTAGCATATTGTTCCCTGTGGGATCGATCCCGACTCATAGTTGGGTAAATTATATTGCATACGACTGTGTACACTTTCTCTTTGAGGAGTGGATTTGGACGTTATCAAAAATGGCGCCGTTGCCGGGGAATACGGTCTAGAAAAATCCAGCGTTAATCGCATCTCAACATTTGAAGAGGTTAAATTGATACCCACTCGCATTACTTTCCATTGGAACCACAACCTTAGTCACTCTCTCTAATAGTTTACATCTCATTACAATATCATTTAATTGTCAGTAGCCAATTATTAAACCCAATATCATTATATCCCCCCGTCCTCGAAATTTAGACTAATGGTCGAGTGTTACACTTGATAAGTCTATTTCTTCACTGTATTCTCTGTGGGATTCGACCCCAACCTTGTTGGGTTCTATATTTGACAACGACCGCTTACTCCTGATAAAAAGGGTGTAATTTGGGCGTATCATAATGAGCCGATATTATTTTAAGCTAAAAAAATTATTAAGTACTATATAAAATATTTTTATTCCGGTGTTTTGAAACGTAACTAATCTTCTATCAAAGTACAGAAAAAATCTTATTTTTGAGTTTGATTTTCAAAGAATAAAGGTTGGGGTCGGGGGAAAGAGAATTTCACGCACATAAGCCTAGTTTGATGTTTTTTTCTTAAAGAGTTAGTTTGGTTGTAAAGGTTATTTTTTGGGTTAAAAAAATTTGGGACTCATGATCCATTAACTAAAGATGTCAGGCACGTGACAAGAGTTACATCGTGTAGCACAAGAATACATTTACGTTTTTATTAATTTTTGATTAAAATAATTATAGATGTAAAAGTATTACTACTATTAAGAAGAGCCGGGTAGGCTCACTTTTTGGTCGTCCTTTTGTCGTTCGTTTGTGGGCTAAAAAAAAATTATGGGTCCACATATTTGAAATAACTACTAATATTTTTTTAAAAAAATTTGGGCCCACATATTTTAAACAACTACTAATACACCAATCAATATTTAAAAAATAAAAAAATAAAATAGAACTCACCATCTCCAAACTCACGAGAAAAAAAAAGGTGAACACTTTATTTTTTCCTTACAGTCCTTACTATTTCTTAAAGCACATTAAAAATAGGGACATTTTTGACACTGTAATCTTTAACTATGGTGGTCCATAGATTAGTAAGGACATTTTTAATGTGTTTTCAGAAAGGACATTTTTGACACTGTAATCTTTAAATATAGTGGTCCATAGATTAGTAAGGACATTTTTAATGTGTTTTCAGAAAGGACATTTTTGACACTGTAATCTTTAAATATAGTGGTTGGGATTTATATGTATTGGTTGGAATTTAGAGGAAGAGCAGAAGGATGGCATAGGTTAGTACACGTGTCCAATCAAAAGAAAAAGGAGAGCTGCAGCACGTCTATTAAATACAGCTTTGGGAAATTTAAAAAGTTAGAGCAATTTGACAATTTTGCCCTTGAACGACCATCCTCCGGCATAACTTTAGTCATGCCTTAAGCGTGCGTATGCCGTTTCCGGTATAACTTTCTCAAGTCTTTCCTTGCGAAATTATTTTTTATTTTTATGTCTGAACAGGAGTTCGAACCTAGAACCTCAGGATTTCTACGCAAAGGGCAAAACGTAAAGACAACAAATATGAGGGGCAAATTCTAAAGACCACCCCAAAAGAAGAGCAATCTGCGCAAAAAAAATGAATCTATTTTAGTTAATATTCTTTTAAGGAGCTTACCAAAAAAATATGACAAGTAAAATGAACCGGAGGAAGCAATAATGACCAGAGGCGGATCCAGTATTTAAATTTTATGGGTTCAATATTAAGATTTTTAGCATCGAACCCATTATATTTTTAAAGTTAGGAGTTCATATCTACTATTTATTGCAATTTCAATAATTTTTTACACATAAATTTAGGCTGCGCACCAAAAATTTGGGGTTCAGTTAAACCCCTACCTCGTAGGCTACATACGCCTCTGATATTAATGACTACAGTTTTAGTTCATGATGACGGTAAGCAGTATATAATAAAGAATAAGTAGAAGATAGATGAACAACAATAAAATTTAAGAATGATCTCTTTTGGTCGTCCTCACAAGGAAGAAATTTGAATATTGCAAATAATTTCAATCTGTTACATGTGGCTGCTGTAGCAGCAATTGGCTTTAATCTTTGGTCCTTTTCTGAATAGTGAATAGTATACTACTCTTGTCTCGGCCCATTGTAACATTTCGTCGTCCGTTTGTGCGCTCAAAAAAAAATTGTGAGCCCACATATTTGAAATAATTATTAATATTTTAAAAAAAAATTATGGGCCAACATATTTTAAACAACTACTAATACACCAACCAATATTTAAAAAAAATAAAAATAAAGTGGAACCCACCATCTCCAAACTCACGGGAAAAAAAAGTGGATTCCGTATTAACAAAATCAAACAATATAAAAAAAAAGGTGAATCCCATATTAAAAAAAAACAATGTTAAAAAAAAGAGTGCAGACTTTGTATTCGTAGCAAACACTAATATAATAAAGTTTTAGATACGGAACACAAATTACAATGTTATATTAATCGTGTTTTGAACATAATATCCCATATTGACAAAATCAAGCAATATATATATAAAAAAAGTGAATCCCATATTAAAAAAACAAACAATGTCAAAAAAAAAAAAGTGCAGACTTTGTATTCATAGCAAACACTAATATAATAAAATTTTAGATACGGAGCACAAACTATAATGTTATATTAATTGTGTTTTGAACATAGTGTATCTATATATATATATATAGTGCAAACTAATAATGTCCAAAAGGGTGGGCCCCATACTAAACAACACCAAACAATATTAAAAAAAAAAAACTATATAAAGCATGGGTTTAGACCCATGCTTCGTCGTCCGTTGTCCCTTAAAAAAAAAGGGGGGGGGGGGGGGAGCGGTGGGCCTCATACTAAATAACACCGAGCAAAAAAAAAAAATGAAACTCACCATCTCCAAACTCATGGGAAAAAAAAATGGACCCCATATTATCAAAATCAAGCAATATAAAAAAAAAAGTGAACCCCATATTAAAAAAAATATAATGTTAAAAAAAAAGTGCAGACTTTATATTCATAGCAAACACTAATATAATAAAGTTTTAGATACAGAACACAAACTACAATGTTATATTAATCGTGTTTTGAACATAGTATATGTATATATATTATATGCATAAAAATAGTACAAACTAATAATGTCAAAAAAAAAAAAGTGCACCTCATAAAGAGTGGACCCATACTAAACGACATCAAGCAATATAAAAAAAAAAGTGAAACCCACCATCTCCAAATTCACGGTAAAAAAAAAGTAGACTCCATATTAACAAAATCAAGTAATATCAAAACAAAAAAAAAAGTGAACCCCATATTTAAAAAAAAATAATGTAAAAAAAAATGCAGACTTTGTATTCATAGTAAACACTAATATAATAAAGTTTTAGATACGGAGTACAAACTATAATGTTATATTATTGTAGTTTGTACTCCGTATGGGGCGGAATATGTTATAAAATTGTAGTTTGCCTCCTTTCTCATTATAACATCCAATTCAAGCCATTGTTTTAGCCATCCAAATTTCCGGAAATTTTATCAAAAATACATTATTATGGCTGATGAAGAACAGAGGAAGCCAACGACTCGAAGAACACCTCTTAGCCAAATAGATGAGGTACATTTTTTGCTACGTACTTCAATCTTTTGTTTAAAATTTCAATCTTGTAGCATGTGGTGGCTGAGCCAATATTTCACTAAAGAGAATCAACATATAATTTACAAGATTTATTATATATATATATATATATATATATATATATATATTACTATATATAATAAGTGGCAATGTAATGAATTTTGTAGGCCTTAGTTAGTTCTCAACTTTCTTGTTGGAGAGTTTGCTAACCAAATGGTTTGCAATTTCAATTTTGCCCTTGTATTTGATTTTTATTGCATATATATTAAAGTATATTTTCAATAAATCTAGACACTTCCAAACTTATTTTGGTAATACATGATCCCTCAAATTAACTTTTTGTTACTATTATATATAAGAGCAAATGTGGAGATTTTTGTAGTCCTCACAATAATTTTTAAAATTTTCAAAATTTTTAAAAACTTTTTAATTAACTACTTTTAGGTCCTAATCTTATTTATTTAAGTCACATTTTTTGCTTTTTATTTTTAAGGTCTACTTTTCAAAAGCTATCGAACCTGGGGACTTTTGTAGTCCTCACAATAATTTTCAAAATTTTTAAAACTTTTTAATTAATTACTTTTAGGTCCTAATCTTATTTATGTAAGTCAATTTTTTTGTTTTTAAGGTCTACTTTTCAAAAGCTATCGAACCTCCTACCTCATTTTTCATGTTCTTTGGTTTTCTGGTTGGTGCTTGATATCCGCATTTGAGCCCAATTAATCCAAATAATTCGCATTGTATTGCGCTTATCGGGAGGAGCCTTCTTCCAAAGATTTTTTCCATATCCATGTTCGAACCCCTAATCCCTAATTAAGAGAGAAGTAGCTCCATCCGCTGCACAAGTTAAAGTATGTATTTGTCTTAAAAATTCATTAACTATGTATAGATTATTTATTTGGAACTAAATAACTTCAGAAAATTAGGATACATAAGTTATAAATGTCAAATTCTGGCTCCACATTTGATTTGAAGTAAATAATTTCATCAAAATGGAAGTTAAAATATTAAAGGAGTGGAATGAAAATTTTGCTTTCATATAACTACCCACTTGCGGGACTACAATGGGTATATGGTTGTTGTTGTTGTTGTACACTTGTACTAACACAAATTATATTTTCTTTAGTTAAAATATCTACTTTTATATCTTGAGTTTGGGCCCGGACTCAGCACGGGCCTCACATAACTAGTATATATAAAGAAGAGAAGCCTGTCTATATATTCTGTTGAGCCCGGGCCTCACATAACTAGTATATATAAAGAAGAGAAGCCTGTCTATATATTCTGTGTAATTTTTCTACGAAATGGTATTAATCCCCGCCACTGGTTGCATGATTTTTGTCTTTCTTTTTCTTCTATTAAAATATATTTTTCTTGAGTCGAGGGTCTATCGGGAACAACCTCTCTACATTATAGGTAAGGGTAAGATCTACTTACACCCACTCTTCCCAGACTATCATCTATGGGATTACACCGGGTTACGTTGTTATAGTTGTGTGAGGATTCTAGCTAATTAATTGATACTTACAGTGCATGGGAATGAATGTGACTTTTTCAGGATAGGATTTGTATTATGTTGTCGATGATTGAAAGTGAAAGTGAAGATGAAGAAACAACTGCCTCTGATGAAGAATTTCTAGGAAGTGTTCAAGGTAATCTAATACTCCTTCCGTTTCAATTTATGTAAACTTTACGGAGAATGAGGGTCAAATTTATAACTTTGACGTTAAATTTTGACATAGATTTTTCAATTTTATAAAAACAAAATTTATATATTTAGAAACTACATAAAAAAAATTATAAGCGATGATAATTTATAATTCAAATAATTTAGAAAAATGTAAGAAAAACTTGTTCAAAGAACCATCTCGTAAACTTCTAAATAGTAATAAGTTCACAGAAATTGAAACAGAAGGAATACTAACTTCTTCTTTTTTTTCATTTGAAGAAATGATCCAAGAAACCCCATAAGAAGGGAAATGAAAAGAAAATCCATTTTTTTCCCTCCATTATCTTAATTAGTACTATAGCATATACTATTATATTTTTCAGCTCAAAATAAAGTATACTCAACCTATTTTCTCAAATTTTTATATACTCAATTTTATGTTAAACATAAGAAGTAATAAATAGTTATCATCGTTTTCCCTTTTGATAAATTTCTTTTTGCAGATTTTGAATTAGAGTTCTACGACGATGGTTACGACGAGGACAACGAGGTCTCTCTCTAGAGCACACATATTCGCACTATAATTTGTGTATTTCCATATATTTGATCTATTCAACACACACACACATAGGTATCATAAATTATCATGAAATAACAATGGATTTTCTCCTTATACAGGATATGGAGGAAGATGATGTTGATCCAGATGAATTATCTTACGAGGTAGGAGTACTTTTTATTTAATTTATGTATTTTTCAAGAACTACATGACATTTACTAAAGAGCATAGTTTTTTCACAGGAATTAATTGCTTTAGGAGAATTTGTTGGAGTAGAGAACAGAGGATTATCTGAAGCAGAAATAAGCAAATCCTTGCATTCTTCTACATTTCAATCCAATAATTCCAAGACACTTGTTGACAAGTAAGTAGTCGAAAATTAAAGATTCGACCAAAAAAAAAAAAAATTTCAACCCCTCATAATCATTTTAGTTTCCCCCCCACAATCAATAGGATATATAAGACCTGATTATTAAGAAGATTTAAACTCGTGACACTGTGGTTTACATTGTGTGCTGTGACCTCTTGGTCATTAGACTGAATAATTATTAAACATTGAAAATTTGACTTTTTTGGATAAATATATAGGTGTGTGGTGTGTCAATTGGAATATGAAGAAGGAGAGAAGCTAGTAGCACTTCCATGTGATCATCACTACCATTCAGATTGTATAAAAACATGGCTTCAGATAAAGAAGGTAATTAATTGCCAAGTGTTCTCATTTACTCTTTTCTATTTCTTGATGTTCATACTTACAGATTTATTTATTTATTTGCAGATTTGTCCCATATGTAATGATGAGGTCTCATCCGCTAATGTGACCAAGGATCTATAGATCTATGTCACTCGTATTAAACCAAGTTCTTGTATTGAAATCAGTCAAGATTTATTGAATATGACAATGGAAATTTGGAACTGGATTAAGCGCACAAGTTTTCAAAACATATTCTACTAACAGAAATTCAATTTGAATTGAGGGGTATGACCTTCATGTTCTCTGTATTATACATCCATGGATAAATTTGTATATTTGTATATGAACTCCCATTCTATCCAAAATAAAAACAACTTTCGTTTCCAAGTTTACCAGAGGCAGATTCAAGATTTCTTAACATATGCACCTTGTCAGGTATCAAACTGTAAAATTTCTAAAATCAAGTATTCAAGAGTTAAGATAAAAGTAACTTTGGCAAGTGCTAATCATGAGTACTCAAGACTCAAGAGTCACTAGAAAATAATGTTTTTGAGTAGTAGTAAAGTTTGTACAATAGAAAATAAAAGTTGCACATCCTGACATCTTATGATCTGAAGTAAATAGTTTCGAGATATAGAACAGAACAATGGTTCCTTGAATTTCAGGGAAGATTTGGGGCATATTCAATAGGGTGGACTTGGAAAACCTAAAAAGAAGAATAAAAGAAACTTTCTACAGAAGAATATAGTACAAGTAAAAGGCCAAACATGCGCTTTTTTTTTTTTTTTGTTTAAATGACCGTGGTGTCCGAGCCAACTTGCATGCATTTTGACTAATTCCACGGAGTACCTGCTATCTTCCAACAATACAGGTACCGGATAACTCTATCCACTAAGACTTGAACAAATGGGAAGAAATCACTCACTGTTATTTACCTACAACCACCTCCAACACTATTTGACTATATCCATTTACATTTTGCCTAAGTCTATGTCTTATTACATTCTGTACTTTATTTTTAACATCTTATTCCATATCCCTTTTGCCTGTCCATTACTGCTGAAAAATTGCAAAACGGAGTAAAAGAGTCAAATCTCTTCAGAAACTTCACCAAAAATATGTGGACAGGATTCCCATTTACAAGTTTCTCTAGCTTCCCAATATCCTCCTCTATACTGATATGTATCACTACCTTTTGGCTTTGTAAACCACCTTGGTTTCCAGCCTTTTTCCTGCATCTTTGACGCCTGCATGACAATACTTGTTATGCAAACTCTTATGAAACTTCAGTATGATGTAATGGCAAATATTTTGAGCTGTAAATGCCAATAATCTTAACTGTTTCATGTACCAAGACTTCATAACTATTGTGGGATAAAGGTACCTTGATTGGGTTTTTACTGAGAAAATGGAACTAACTTGTTACTCCAACCAAACTACTGAAATGACATTCCTAAAACTTTAGGATGGCCGTCGAATAACTAGAGTATTTGCATTGCTGTTCGTCTTTTTTCTTGTTCTTTTTTTCATAGGAAACTTGTCTAAATTTTGATAATCACAGATATCAAAATTTTCCTATAATGATGACAACTTTAATGTTGATGACACGAGTTGAGTTTAAATGGAGAAATGAGGATTCATATAGCCAACCCTAACCTGTTTGAGACTGAGGTGCAATTTGTTGTTGTTGACAGTTCATTGCTTTAGTTTTATGTCCTTCCTTTTTATATTATCAGTACGCGCAAAATTTGGTTTTCCATGTATAGGCGATTATTGCACTCACTCAGCTATGAATAAAGCACACAAAGAGGAACCATCTAATTTAATTTGTGTATAAATTCATGAAACTAGCTGCATTACCTGACGCTGCCTCTGTTCTAGTCGTAACTTTTCTGAGTTAGCAGTTTCATATTCTCCATTTTCAAGAAATCTTTGATCTGGTCTAAGCCTTGAATCAGTCGGAGGCAACTTTTCCTGTTAACAGCAATTGATGGCAACATATGTATTATAATGCAAAAGAATAGTATAACTATAAATAGATTTTGCATAAACCAGAAGTACTGGTTATGGAGAGGACTATCAACTACAGTACCTCAAGATCTGGAGAGATCTCGTTAAGGGTGACTGCGAAACTCTTAAAGTTGTACTTCGTTTCAAAATTTGATGGTTTACTCCGCTTCCAAAGCAAATACTCCATATCTAAAGACTCATGCTATTAGGGGTCGTCAGGGCATATGTGTCCTATTGGATCGTCATAAAGGCATATTGCACAATATGCCTACTCTGGATGGGTGGAAGCCTCCACATGCTTATCATCGATATTGTTTAAGGTACTTAAAGGCTAATTTGCAAACAAAGTTTGGAAATGGCACTGTAAACAAATTGATATGGGGGGGGCTGCGATGCAGCATCAACAAAGAAAATGGGCTGCAAAAAATGGAGCTGCTAAGGAAAGTGAGTGAAGAGGCATATGTTTGGTTGATGAAATTAGAAGTTGAAAAATGGATGCTTTATGCAGATGGAGGAAGGAGATGGGGCATGCTCACAACAAACAGCTCAGAGTCTTTCAATGGACTCCTCAAATCTGCTTGGGGACTACCTATCACTGCAATGGTAAGACTAGCTTTCAAGCAGGTCCTGGAGCGGTTTGCGGATAGGACAAGGCAAGCCAAAGCCATATTAGCCGAGAACGGAACATGGATGCCAAAGCCTTACTGTCATGCCCCGAACCATGGCCTGAACGTAACACGACACTTGGTGCCTGACTGCATGTGACCGAGCGAACCACATGGCTTGCTGAATCATCATGATACATAACATAAGCGGAATATAACGTGAATGCATGATGAGCCTGTATAAAACGTAGTAAGTCATAATACTTAATAAAATACTTGTTTAAACATGAGTGTGGATAATACCATAACTGAGCCAAAATGGCTAACCGATTCTGAAAGTCTAACACGACCCAACTGACTTGTTTAGTCTATGAAACCTCTAGCATGAGTCTGAACATAAAACTTTCTTGCTGGGACAAGGCCCCCAGCATACCCTTAATGCATCAATGACATAAGGTAAACAATTGACTAAACTCCAAATTCGAAGAGAATGGGGCTCACCCAAAAACTGATACAAGAGTTGTCCTACTGAGCAGGTGCGTCGTCCTGTAAGTCAGTACCTGCATCGTGAAATGCAGGCCCCCAAGGCAAATAAACGGGGACGTCAGCATATTGAATGTACTGGTATGTAAAGCAACTGAATGAAATAACATGGGACATGAAATAACATGATAAGAAATGAAACTGAAAACCTGGACATGAACATGAGCATGAGTATATATATATATAACATGAGTAAAACATGATAAGTGGGGAGAGCATTTCATAAACCGACATGTGATATCACCACGTGGGTACGTAGAGTCTGGTACCTCGCCGGACCAGCAGAGCCCTCATACCTTGCCAGAGTATAAGGTGGTAACGTGCCTGATGGATCCATTCAGTGTAAAATTAAGGTATCGTCCTAACTGGGCGGAGCGATCCTTGTCCTATGGTGGCTACATAGTTTCAGGCTATCCGAGCCTTCTCGGTAATTCGTGCAACTCCCAAAAACATGAACATGATATAGTTGACTAAGAAGCCCATGATTTTCGTGAATTAACTTGTACTTGTCTTGTAATCATGACTTCACGAAAATAACTTGTAAACATGGTTTCATGAAATAACTTGTAAACATGGTTTCATGAAATAACTTGAAGTGTAGTTTTATAAGATAACTTGTCATAGTCTTACAAACATGTTCTTGATTCACGAGTAACAACAATAGTTCGTAATCATATATATAATTGACTTGAAAACATGCTTGTACTTGCTAGATAAAATCAATAGGTTTCATATAAACATAATGAGAACACATGAGGAAGAATTCATGATTCATGTATTAAGCTGGGGTTCCTAATAACCGTAATGGAAGATTAGGAATACAATAACGAATATAGATACAAGATTCATGTACATAAATACATAACTACGGGCTACCAATATGTTGGATTTAGTGCCCTAGGATTTGAACTTCATGAATATCAAGAAACGGAGCATGGGGAAGAACGTAGAGATTCCCACATGTTGATGGAAGTTCTACATACCTTGACTTCCTGCTTTTGAGCGTATCACAATGTCTTTCAATCCCTTCAACTTTAATCTATAACAATACAGGTCATAGGGATTCTATAGTAGCAACAATATCCATGCTTTGATCATCTAAGCATTTTATCAAACACTTGGTGGGCATGAAGCTCCACAACCTTCATTAATGGTGTTTTCTTCACCCAATCCCCATTCTTTTACTCCTAGCTGTTTCTACAATCTCAACATATCTATATTTATGATTCATTTCAAACCTTCATCCAACAATGTCACTATTCACCTTTCATGACCCATTTCCTACACTCTTCTCCAATCAAAGTATTTTAACTTATCAACACTTTAATCATCATGAGAAAGTCATGAAACTTACCTTAGATAATGGTTGAACAAGTCTTGAGTGGAGTTACTCCTCTAGCACCAAAACCCTACTTCACTTCCCTCGGATTTTCTTGAATTAAATAAACTTTGGCTAGGTTTCATACACTTGGGTTCATGGATTTGGTGTTATTGATCATGGGTTTCCCTTGAATTTTCTTGTGGATGAATGTTAAAGAGTATTCTAGAGGTTTTCTTGACCAATAATGATGAAAAATATGATTTTGGTCGAGTTGGGTCTTATTTAAAGTAGTCCAGAAAATTCTGGACCGACACAACATGCGGCACACTTTGCGGGACGCAAAGCATGCTTTGCTAAAAGCATGTTGTGTCGCAAACCATGCAGGACCTCACAAATTTCACTGGCACACTTTGCTGCCCAATTGCGTGGCCGCATGTCGTGTTTGCGGGCCGCATGTTGCGCCGTAAAGTGCGCCAGAATGTGATATTTTGCCCAAACAGTCTGTCGTAGAATGGCCATAACTTTTGATCCCGATATGCTGTGAGGGCCCACGACCTATGGTTGGAAAGCTCTTTCAATTATCTACAAATTTTATTCTAGTGTTTGTCCAAATTACAAACTTATAATGGCGTGTTGGCCCTTCCAAGTCATATCATCCGAAAACGTTTCCTTAAATCGTCCTTTTTGATGGCTTATGCCTATATTTGGCTCATGGGTCCTTCTTGAAACTTACTTAACACTTCATTACCAATATAAGGGACATTATAACTCTTCTCCAAAATGTCATTAAGCCATCATTAATTCGATACTCGTAATTCTTGCCCGACAAATAACATATACCTTGCTTTCCTTAACAACTTTCGTCTCCTACCTCAAATGTATTTGAAATATCATTTAGAATCATTAAATATTACTTCTTACTCGTCAACGTGTCGTATACATCATACCCTTCGTGGGTCTATTCGTGGTACGCTAACGGGAAAATTTCCAAGGTGTAACACCTACAAAAAGATGGTACACCATAGAAGAAAATCAGAGGGTCACCACATGACCGAGTATGACGTCGTTCAACGAGTGTATGAAGTTAGAATGGGTTATTACGCTGGTAAAGGAGGAAACAAACATATCGTTATTAAGCGTACAAGATCATACACTTGTGGTAAGTGGCAAACGTACCACATGCCCGTTCTCATGCAGTCAAATGCTTTGAGAGAATGGCAAGAAATGTAACTGATTAGGCGGAGGGGAATATAAGGTCGTAAATTACCTTAAAGAATATTCCAGCCACTTCCATCTTCTTGTTAATCAAGCTTATTGGCCAGCCTCGCCGTTTTCTATGGTTGCGAACAAGGAGTATATTCGTAAATTGGGAAAAAACAAGCTAACGTGTTATCCCAATCAAATGGATGTTAGAGAAAAGACTTACTCTCACAAGTGCTCGACATGTAAGCAACTTGGGCATGATAAGCGTTCATGTGGGTAAAACTCCCATGGTGGCAGTACATCTGGAAGTAGAAGAGTGTCTAGAACTTGATTTTTTTTAAGTATATTATAATTTAATGATGTATTCCGTTGCTAACGGAATGAAATATTTTTCAATTATTATGAACATCTTATATTGGATGAATTATTTTTAAATATTATATTTATTTTTGCACATTCAAATGGTGCGGATTACATAATACAATATCAAAATAAAAAAGACATAAAAGAAAAAAAAAACTTACTACAAAGCAGAGTAATTTTTTCTTTTCTATCTTTCTTGAACCAGAAAAGTACTTTCATAGCTTTGGGAGTAAAACAAAAGAGATTAATCAAAACCCTATAAAATATGACACTTAAACCTAAATATAACAAGTTTTCAAACTTACTTCGGAGCACTTTACAACCCCTAAAACGAAAATCCAAATGTATATTATTTGATGTAATAAGCCAATATTATTGTACGCTAAAAAAATATTAAGTTCTATATAAAATATTTATATTCCGACGTTTTGAAACGTGACTAATCTTCGGTCAAAGTACGAAAAAAAAACTTAAAGATAACAAGTTTCCAAACTTACTTCGAGGCACTTTACAACCCCTAAAATGACGATCCAAACATATACGTATACTTGATGTAATGAGCCGTTATTATTTTACGCTAAAAAAATTATTAAGTTCTATATAAAATATTTATATTCCGGTGTTTTGAAACGTGACTAATCTTCTATCAAAGTATAGAAAAAAGCTTATTTTTAAGTTTGATTTCCAAAGAATAAAGGTTGGGGTCGGGGGAAAGAGGATTTCACGCACAAAAGCCTAGTTTGATTTTTTTTTCTTAAAGAGTTAGTTTGGTTGTAAAGGTTATTTTTTGGGTTAAAAAATTTTGGGACTCATGATCCATTAACTAAAGATGTCAGGCACGTGACAACAGTTACATCGTGTAGCACAAGAATACATTTACGTTTTTATTAATTTTGGATTAAAATAATTATAGATGTAAAAGTATATAATTATAGATAAGGGTGAGAAATACACTGTTGATGCGGAATATGTGATATCTAGAGCAACCTTCTATTTAAAGAACTAAAAGAAAAAAATTACATGAACAAGAATCCACGGGAGTTTCATAATTATCAATCTAAATGTTTTTAAAGACTATTATAACGTGATTATTTCAAGATGATCCAAGTAAGATAGAATGATAAAGAATTTAGTGTTACTATATACCTTTTCCACATACCAATATATACCCTGATGGTATATAACGTTTCTCGTCATTTTTTTTTTCTTTTCCATTTACATGTAAGAGCAAAATTAATTAAAGACAAAAAGTCATAGGACTTCACTTGAAGAAAACCGGCTGAATTCTTTATTCTTTATTCTTTCTATTGTATAATAATCTGATATTCGAAATTCATTAATTCGATTAAATTTAAATTCACGCCGCAAAAAATTCATTTAAGCGGGAACGGTCCTTATCAGATATTTCTATAATTTTTCTTCAGAATTATATATAATCCACCACTCTCAATATATAGTTAATGTAATGTATATGAACTTATAGGGAGCTTGCCCTATGGGAAAAGTATTAGATATAAATTAAACTTGTTACTATTAATTACTCCAACCAGATAGCTTCTTTATCGATGTGAAGTAGCTAGCACAAAGACAAACTTGAAAACAAGAAGAAAGAACATTGGAATCTTAGAAAATTGCATGGAAATAATTTTGGATTTCTTTGCTTTGCATGAAAGTTTCTTAAGATTTAAGTTAACCCAAAAATTCCTTCATCGTTCTTCTTCTTTGCCTCCTTTCTCATTATAACATCCAATTCAAGCCATTGTTTTAGCCATCCTCCAGAAATTTTATCAAAAATACATTATTATGGCTGATGAAGAACAGAGGAAGCCAACGACTCGAAGAACACCTCTTAGCCAAATAGATGAGGTACATTTTTTGCTACGTACTTCAATCTTTATATATATATATATATATATATATATATAAAGAAGATAAGCCTATCTATATATTCTGTGTAATTTTTCTACGAAATGGTATTAATCCCCGCCAGTTGCATGATTTTGGTCTTTCTTTTTCTTCTATTAAAATATATTTTTCTTGAGTCGAGGGTCTACCGGGAACAACCTCTCTACCTTATAGGTAAGGGTAACGCCTGCTTACACCCACCCTCCCCAGACGATCATCTGTGGGATCACACTAGGTTACGTTGTTGTAGTTGTGTGAGGATTCTAGCTAATTAATTGATACTAACAGTGCATGGGAATGAATGTGACTTTTTCAGGATAGGGTTTGTATTATGTTGTCGATGATTGAAAGTGAAAGTGAAGATGAAGAAATAACTGCCTCTGATGAAGAATTTCTAGGAAGTGAGGTTCAAGGTAATCTAATACTCCTTCCGTTTCAATTTATGTAAACCTTTACAGAGCATGAGGGTCAAATTTATAACTTTGAAGTTAAATTTTGACATAGATTTTTTAATTTTATAAAAATAAAATTTATATATTTAGAAACTATATAAAAAAAATTATAAGCTATGATAATTTATAATTTAGAAAAAATGTAAGAAAAAAATGTTCAAAGAACCATCTCGTAAACTTCCAAATAGTAATAAGTTCACAGAAATTGAAACAGGAGGAATATTAACTTCTTCTTTTTTTCATTTGAAGAAATGATCCAAGAAACCCCATAAGAAGGGAAATGAAAGGAAAATCCAATTTTTTCCCTCCATTGTCTTAATTAGTACTATAGCATATACTATTATATTTTTCAGCTCAAAATAAAGTATACTCAACATAAGAAGTAATAAATCGTTCTCATCGTTTTCCCTTTTGATAAATTTCTTTTTGCAGATTTTGAATTAGAGTTCTACGACGATGGTTACGACGAGGACAACGAGGTCTCTCTCTAGAGCACACATATTCGCACTATAATTTGTGTATTTCCATATATTTGATCTATACAACACACACACACACATAGGTATCATAAATTGTCATGAAATTACAATGGATTTTCTCCTTATACAGGATATGGAGGAAGATGATGTTGATCCAGATGAATTATCTTACGAGGTAGGAGTACTTTTTATTTAATTTATGTATTTTTCAAGAACTACATGACATTTACTAAAGAGCATAGTTTTTTCACAGGAATTAATTGCTTTAGGAGAATTTGTTGGAGTAGAGAACAGAGGATTATCTGAAGCAGAAATAAGCAAATCCTTGCATTCTTCTACATTTCAATCCAATAATTCCAAGACACTTGTTGACAAGTAAGTAGTCGAAAATTAAAGATTCGACCAAAAAAAAAAAAAATTTCAACCCCTCATAATCATTTTAGTTCCCCCCCCACAATCAATAGGATATATAAGACCTGATTATTAAGAAGATTTAAACTCGTGACACTGTGGTTTACATTGTGTGCTGTGACCTCTTGGTCATTAGACTGAATAATTATTAAACATTGAAAATTTGACTTTTTTGGATAAATATATAGGTGTGTGGTGTGTCAATTGGAATATGAAGAAGGAGAGAAGCTAGTAGCACTTCCATGTGATCATCACTACCATTCAGATTGTATAAAAACATGGCTTCAGATAAAGAAGGTAATTAATTGCCAAGTGTTCTCATTTACTCTTTTCTATTTCTTGATGTTCATACTTACAGATTTATTTATTTATTTGCAGATTTGTCCCATATGTAATGATGAGGTCTCATCCGCTAATGTGACCAAGGATCTATAGATCTATGTCACTCGTATTAAACCAAGTTCTTGTATTGAAATCAGTCAAGATTTATTGAATATGACAATGGAAATTTGGAACTGGATTAAGCGCACAAGTTTTCAAAACATATTCTACTAACAGAAATTCAATTTGAATTGAGGGGTATGACCTTCATGTTCTCTGTATTATACATCCATGGATAAATTTGTATATTTGTATATGAACTCCCATTCTATCCAAAATAAAAACTACTTTCGTTTCCAAGCTTACCAGAGGCAGATTCAAGATTTCTTAATGTACCCTTGATGACATATGCACCTTGTCAAGTATCAAACTGTAAAATTTCTAAAATCAAGTATTCAAGAGTTAAGATAAAAGTAACGTTGGCAAGTGCTAATCAAGAGTACTCAAGAGTCACTAGAAAATAATGTTTTTGAGTAGTAGTAAAGTTTGTACAATAGAAAATAAAAGTTGCACTTCCTGACATCTTATGATCTGAAGTAAATAGTTTCGAGATATAGAACAGAACAATGGTTCCTTGAATTTCAAGGAAGATTTGGGGCATATTCAACAGGGTGGACTTGGAAAACCTAAAAAGAAGAATAAAAGAAACTTTCTACAGAAGAATATAGTACAAGTAAAAGGCCAAACACACGCTTTTTTTTTTTTTTTTTAAATGACCGTGTTGTCCGAATCAACTTGCATGCATCTTGACTAATTTCACGGAGTACCTGCTATCTTCCAACAATACAGGTATCGGATAACTCTATCCACTAAGGCTTGAACAAATGAGAAGAAATCAAGTAGTGTTATTTGCCTCCAACACTATATGACTATATCCATTTACATTTTGCCTAAGTCTATGTCTATTTACATTCTGTACTTTATTTTTAACATCTTATTCCGTATCCCCTTTTGCCTGTCCATTACTGCTTTAAAATTGCAAAACGGAGTAAAAGAGTCAAATCTCTTCAGAAACTTCACCAAAAATATGTGGACAGGATTCCCATTTACAAGTTTCTCTAGCTTCCCAATATCCTCCTCTATACTGATATGTATCACTACCTTTTGGCTTTGTAAACCACCTTGGTTTCCAGCCTTTTTCCTGCATCTTTGATGCCTGCATGACAATACTTGTTATGCAAACTCTTATGAAACTTCAGTATGATGTAATGGCAAATATTTTGAGCTGTAAATACCAATAATCTTAACTGTTTCACGTACCAAGACTTCATAACTATTGTGGGATAAAGCAGGGGCGGAGCTACAGGGGTGCGAGGGGTGGCAACCGAACCCCCTTCGTCGGAAAATTGCACTATATATATACTGTGATTTTTTTTATTCATGTACAAATATTATTTTTGCATCCCCTTAACAAATGGAGATTGTCGATCAGTGGATAAGGCGCTTGTGATTGAGCCTGTGGTCACGGGTTCAATTCTTGGCAATGACACATTTTTTTAATTTTTTCATCCAGTCGGCCAGTCCCTTAAAAAAAACGACGTCACTTTATTTATTTATTATTATTATTATTATTATTATTAAAAAAACGTGGGTCATTTGGCTGGGATATAGAATCCTAATTTTATAAGTGTTAACATTGTTCATTTGTTATTATTATTATTATTATTAAAAAAACGTGGGTCATTTGGCTGGGATATAGAATCCCTAATTTCATAAGTGTTAACATTGTTCATTTGTTCTACTGACTACTGCGGTTCCTACTCTGTCATTTCTTCTTGGCCCATGGCTTCCAATTCCAAGGTATTTCTTTTTTTTTTCCCCTCTTTTTTTTTAATCATACTCAAAATCACAATAAATCCATTAGTATTTCTTGTTAGTTGTTAATCAACCCATTTTGTGAAATGGGTAGCTGACCCATTTTCCATCCATGAACCCAAGCCTTGATTGTTTTTATTTTTAAATATTGTTTGTTTGCAAAATTGGTCTTCTAGATATTTATTTTTAGCTAACAAAAGAATCAAAGTGTAGATTTTTATTTAGTAATCAATTCCCTTTTATGTGTGTTGGATTGTGGTTAAGTTGTTTTCTTGCTTATTGAGACATTTGGTAGAGTTTTTGAAATGGGATATGCTTAAGGAGTTAAGGTTACTAATTGTTTTTTTGCTGTATTGCTATATACAAGATTGAGTTTTTATTCTCACAGTTAGATGTTCTTAAATAGGCTTTATTTTATTGACTTTTAAGATTGACATTGTGTCTTTAATTCTAACTAATTTTTTTATTATAATTCAGTCTCAAAAGTCAGTGAAGAATTATTTTACCAAAGTTCCAAAATCAAGCTTGGATTCTCATGATCAACCTAATCTAGAAGAAAATGTCAACCACTCAAAAGTACCATTGCTTTCTTCTCAGGAATTTAATTTGAATTCTTTAAAGCATGATCCGGGTGAAAGAACTCAAATTTTGGACTTTCATCCAATTCATCGTGATGTCATTCGAAGAGAATACCTTAGGAGAGGTCCTTGTCAACCTCGGCTTAAAGAGTATCCTAAAACAAAAGTTTCTAGAGACATGTGTCTTTTTAATCCTCAGTGGTTTAGTGAGTATTCTAATTGGTTAGAGTATAGTGAAAGTAAAGATGAAGTCTTTTGTTTGAATTGCTATCTATTTGCAAACGATAATATTCATCAAGGAGGGGGTGATGTATTTTCGGTCATAGGGTTTAGGAGTTGGCAAAAAAAAAAAAAAAAGATTCTTAAAAAACATGGCGGAAATAGCATTCATAATCAGGCAAGAAAGAATTGTGAAGATCTAGTGCGACAAGAACAATCTATTCAATCTGCACTTGTGAGGCAAGATTCTCAATTTAAGCATGAGTATTGGCTCCGCTTAACTGCTTCAGTTGATGTTGTAAGGCTTCTTTTGAATCAAGGATTGACATTTCAATACTGCGTGTTTATTTTTTAATTTTCTTGAACCCCCTTATCAAATATTCTGGTTCCGCCCCTGGGATAAAGGTCCCTTGATTGGTTTTTGACTGAGAAAATGGAACTAACTTGTACTCCAACCAAACTAACATTCCTAAATCCTTAGGATGGCAGTCGAATAACTAGAGTATTTGCATTGCTGTTCTTCTTTTCTCTTGTTCTATTTTTCATAGGAAACTTGTCTAAATTTTGATAATCACAGATATCAAAAGTTTCCTATAATGATGACAACTTTAATGTTGATGACGCGAGTTGAGTTTAAATGGAGAAATGAGGATTCATATAGCCAACCCTAACCTGTTTGAGACTGAGGTGTAATTTGTTGTTGTTGACAGTTCATTGCTTTAGTTTTATGTCCTTCCTTTTTATATTATCAGTACGCGCAAAATTTTGGTTTTCCATGTATAGGCGATTATCGCTCTCACTCAGCTACGAATAAAGCACACAAAGAGGAACCATCTAATTTAATAATTTGTGTATAAATTCATGAAACTAGCTGCATTACCTGACGCTGCCTCTGTTCTAGTCGTAACTTTTCTGAGTTAGCAGTTTCATATTCTCCGTTTTCAAGAAGTCTTTGATCTGGTCTAAGCCTTGAATCAGTCGGAGGCAACTTTTCCTGTTAACAGCAATTGATGGCAACATATGTATTATAATGCAAAAGAATAGTATAACTATAAATAGATTTTGCATAAACCAGAAGTACTGGTTATGGAGAGGACTATCAACTACAGTACCTCAAGATCTGGAGAGAGCTCGTTAAGGGTGACTGCGAAACTTGTAAAGTTGTACTTCGTTTCAAAATTTGATGGTTTACTCCGCTTCCAAAGCAAATACTCCATATCTTGCCCTAAATCCATCGAAGTATTACAGTAATGCAAACTTTCATCCCATTTCCCAAACATAGTTGCCACTGTTTTCCCACTTTTATCTTGTACAAGTCCATGTACCTGCAATGTAAAATCTTAGTATGCAGATTATTTGTGAAGCTTTAATCATCCTCTTAGAAAAACATAATACAGTCATAGCATAGAGCTGCCAAACCAAATCAAAGGATCAGTTCTGATCAAGAACTGCTAAAACTAGGATTTGATGTGTCTAAAGAAATATATGTAGACTCCATGGATGAAATTTTTGGTTTGTTACTGATAAACAAAAGAAAAGTAAAAAAGTTTTAAAAGTAGACATTATTATGAGACAACCAAAGGCAGTGAACACTGAACTCGATAAACACAATTCTACAGCAATATGCATTCATGAGATTGGACCACAATTTGAAAGATACGTAATAGCATATTGGAATCGTTCAGATTTATTATATTCAAGAATGGAAAAATTCTTGAAAGAAAACGTAGAAGGAGGAAAATTTTAGTTCCAGTTGAAGGAACCTCCGAGAAATTACATCTTAATATCTGCCTTAACTAGAAGTGTGTTTAGTTAATAGAGAAAAAACACGGCCCTGTGAAATGAGCCTATAAAGTTGTCTCATCTATGGAGCATAAAAAGTAACAAGAGTGATAAAAAAGAGCACATTTTATTGAACTAATTAGCCGGCACGAAGAATATTAACATCGATAATGTGGAGGTACTTCACCTGGTGTGGATTTCTATTAATAATGGACTGTTTCTTAAATTTAAGCTTGCAAGAGTAGCCACCGCTTCCTTGGATATGCATCGTACCAAAGTGGTCGCAATAGAGTTTCCCTAAAACGAGGTTGTAGATTGAAGTGGTTACCTGATAGTATAAGTTTTAACAGTTCAGCAAGAATGATACAAGGAGTTGCAGTGTCATCACTTATTATAATACACATACCTTGCTCCACTGGAATACTTCTGCATCATCAAACTCTAAGTTAAGGACACCAACTGGATCAAGTTGAATTGATGGACCCCAAAATTTACTTTTTAAATTGGTATCTCCCCACATCTTCCAACCACGACCTTCGCAGTGGCATGCAAGAATCAAGGGGTGATGACTTACCTATGTCAACAAGAAAAAAAGAACACTTTATTGAACTTTAATGTCATTTCGTTTGAGAAAAGAAAGCATGAGATCCATCAAGCTATGCCATTAGTTTCATGAAACCTTTACCTTCACTAGGTCAAGGAACTCGGACAAATGATAGTTAACATAAGAAAAAGCTTAAAAAAACTATGCCCTCTTGGAATGTGACAATACATAAAACAAAAGGAATACAATGCTATTTCTTTGGACAGTGCGAAGAAGCTTCCTTAAATTAACTAGTTCACCATGCAGTTCTATTCTCAAAATCTTATCAACACAAGGTTTCTATTCTCACCTTTTGTGTGTCCCTTATTCCCCCTTCCCCACTTTATTCCTCCTTCCCCACTCTAGTTCTTCCCTTCGCAAGATGTATCTCATTTGGTCTAACTGGAGGCATAAAAGAGGAAGGAGAAAAATTACAAAAGCAAACTTATGGTAATATTTTGTTTTAACTGCAGAAACTATAAGGGAATACACACAAGGTGGTTTTCCAGTAAAATTTAGAACACTATTTTGGCTTAGTAATTTAGCTCCATTTTATACTTGGTAGCTGCATTTTAAAACCTAGTCCCATACACACATCATCTTAGATATTTAAGCGCGGAGACATATAGCCTTTAGCTAAAGAAGGACTCTTACAATGAAATTCAATGATTCAGATACATGTTTGGAATTGAAAACAGTTTCGTTTTTTTTTATTTGCTCTTTTTTTTCCATACGAAAATAGGTAGTCAAAATCTACAAGATCAGAGGCAGAACATAATATGTACAACGAGGAAAAGGAACCATTTCGTGCTGCTACTAAGAGTACCTTCTCTGAGATGAAACGCAGTCCCTTGTCTGGGTAATTAGCTTCATATGTCTCGCCCAATAAGGGATTAAATGGCTTGAATTTTCTACCATCTGTGCAAGCATATCCAGATACAGCAAATGCTGCAACATTAAGCATCCTCATAAGATTATTTCCCTACAAAAAATGTTCAAAGCAATCAACATCTCAAATGGACAAGGTGGAAAATATTGAGTCCAATATAGATGCGAGAACTTAAAAGGAACAAGTTCTACAGTAAGAAACCAAACAAAGTTCATAACTTGCTGATTTTCACCTACTTAAGGGTTAATTAACCTTTTAAGAGAAAGTTATCAGCTGGCTTTGTTTAGCTTCTACAAATAGAAGGCCACCAAGGAATATATCTTTTCACTAGAATAATTGTTCAAATTACTGGTAGACGAACTTAGGACAAGTTAGAAGATTAAGGTCAATACTCATGTTAATATGTCATCTAATAATATTATTTTCTTCAATCCATGAAAGCATTTCAGGTTATCCTAGCAAAATATTGTTATGAATATAGATTACAGCTCGTTACTCTATACAACACATTGTATTCTCAATGAAATGCTCACCGTTCTCCCCCATTCATATGCTTGGTCAAGAAGGTAAGAGTACTCAAAATCTTCGAAACATTTCTGCAAAGAAGAGAGGGGTTCGTTGAAGTACACAGGAAGACAAAGTCTAGTTAGATCCTTCCCAATGTTATCTTTGATCATCGACCAAAGGCTTATTCCCTTCTCCTCCTCAACTGGTTCGGGCAATTTTTCTCTTCGCTCTATGTAAGGATAGTCACATTCAACAAATCTCATAAAAGAACTAAGACCATCTTCAGATGGATGAACATCCTCATTCTCAGAGTCAGAAGATGAGCTTTCATCATAAGACTCGGCGGTTCTCAAGGAACAAGAAGAAAGAACTTCTTCAGCATCAAAATATAGGTTATCGGTGTGAACATCATCATCAGTTTCCTCCTGCCTGTAATGCTCTTCAACCCATCCGCTTGTATTTCCTCCTGAAAATACTTGAAGAAACCAAAGTTGTTAGAGAACTTTCTCCATGTAGTACAGGCAGCAAGTTAAACTAAGAAACTCCAAAACGGAAAATGTGAACCTGAAAACAAGGCTAAATCCGCTTTTAGAAATAACATAGGAAACTCGAATTTAAAGGAACCAAAAGTAAGACCATAATTTTATGGTTGCAAAGAACTTATGAAACAATTTTTCGCTTATCATTACTTAAATGTCAAAACCAATTCTTATACTAAATGTATGAAACAGCACATAAGCCATGAGAAAACCAAGTAAAGAGCAAAATAAAGTAATAGAGAATAACCTTTCATCTTGCTTTCCCTAGTTGCGACATAGCAATTATTGTTCACTCTAGGCATATGAACAAAATCACTTGTTAAATATGTCTTCCTTGTTGCAAACAATCCTTCCAACCATATTAACCTGTCCTCTTTTGACTCTGCCCTCAACTGCAGCTTCTTCTTCCCAGTAATTATCAAGAACCTCCTATCATCTGAGCAACTTCCCATTACTGATGAGTCCTATATAGACTGTAGTATTAAGTAGAATATCCAACCCAAAATTAAAATTAATCTCACAAATAAAAACATGATCTTGGTAGACAAGTTTCATCCACCAATCCATGAACAAAACTTCCTCTATATTATTTCAAATGATTCCACTTTCTCATACAATTTTTTAAAATTGTTTTAGTGAAAAAAGATATGACTTATAAACCCTCTGTTCCATTCTATGAGGCACGCTTTCTCTTTTAGTCTGTTAAAAAAAGAATGACATATTTCCATATATTTTACCCTTAATAACATGTTTTAATGATCATATAAACATCATTACATATATAGCACTACTAATTAAGGATATTTTCATATATGCCAAACTCATTCTTTCTTTCTTAGGCTCTATAATGAAACACCTACAAAATGAAACACCGGGAGTAGCATCTTTTTTATACATTGGTTTTTTTGGGATAACTGTGGTGTCGGGGCCAGCTTGCGTGCACCTCGACTAATTCCATGAGATACCTGCCACCTGCCACTAGCAACAGGTACCGGGTAACTATATCCGCCAAGGCTAGGACAGATTGACAGAAATCACCTAGTGTTTTTGTCTCTGCTAGAATTTAAACTTGATACCTCATGGTTCTCAACCCATTTCATTGAACACTAGGCCAAACATCATGGTTTCTATACATTTTCTAAATATATAAGTTTTGTACGTTCTTTAATAATTTAAGGATTCATATTGGAATTAAGATAAAAATTACTCTCTCTGTCCCAATTTTTGCGACAAAGTTGAAATTTCGGGATTCAAACTTTGAATTCCAACATAGAAGTTATAAATTTTTTGAAATAAAATTTATATATTTGAAAGCTATGTAAAAAAGTACTAATATAAAATATACAATAATTAACAACTTAAAATATTTAAAAGTCATAAAAAAAATTTCAATCAAATAAAAACTTGGTTGACTCTCAAAATTTTAACTGTGCCACATAATTGGGACAGAGGTTATAGATATTTTGATCTTGTATTCCCAAAACCATTGGGAAACCATAATATGTTATCAAAGGAACATTATCATCTAAAAAATTAGATACCTTGAGGTGGATTTCACCTGATGGTTGATGGAGGGATTTGGAATGAGTATTTTTGTAGTTATTGATGAAACGAAATGATTTCTTCCCTATGACTCTGAAACCTTTTTCCATTTCAGAATCAATCACAATCACAATCTTATTATGTCCATGTATTTTATAGTAGGAAAGCACACCATCATGAAGTACAAACCAACGAGGCCTCCATCCTCTACCAAAATGTACCCATTTGTATAATATTCCACATATTCCATTTCCGAAATTATCATCACTGGATATTTCAACATTTTTGTCGTTTTTGCTAATTAAGGTGTTGTGTAGTTTGGAGGAAGGTTTGGACGGACGATGATGACGTACAGCCACCGTGTTTTTGTCATCCACGGTGGTTACACAGCACAAAAAATGCATGATTTTTTGCATTAATCAAAACTTATTCTGCATGCATGCATGCATGAAGAAATTTCAATGTATCAAGGAAGGAAAATTCTACGTAATCCAAGAGACAGTAAAAATGATGAAATTATCCAAAGGTCTTCTACGGGGATATTTTGCCTCGAAAATCGGCGATTCTAAATGTATGTGTGTATTTTGGACGATGAAGAGTAATTAACTAATTATCCTGTCCTGTACTTAGTTATCCTTTTTCAGAAAATTTATTAGTGATACCAACAAGGCAACAAGTGCCCCGCACAAGTTTTGCTATTGAAATAAGCCAAAAAGAAAAAAAAATGTTTGAGCAAAGGATTTAAGTTATTGTGTAAAAGAAAAAAAAAGTTATTGTGTGAAGAATTAAACATTGGTGTGCAGAGATTACGCATCTACCGAATAAATGCTACCTCCTACTATGAAATATGTACCTCGCACTAGCATAATTATTAAAGAACTCTATTCAATCAATTCAACCAATTATAGCATGTTACTTTTCTATTTTTCATATTATCATGTCAAGCTTGCTACGAAGATTTACCTATTGTTATAGTGAGCTCAAATTAATCAGTTCTCAAAACTTAAATGTCATAAAGGAATTTACTTTCTACAAGTGAAGTTTGTTGTTCTCATAATCTAAAGAATTATTGGATTGATTCATATGCAAAGTACATAACTTTTATATATTGATAGTCGGGGGTGACTCGACTATAAGACCAATAAAACAGTCGTTTGGGGTCTCATTTTTTCCTTAAAATGTGTTATATATATATGAAATTATTGCCTTAGTCGTAAGAAGATTTTCAATTAAAATTGATAAAAGTTTATCTAAGATCAACAATGTCTCAAGATAAATTGAATAAATTAGCTATATTATCAATTGAAAAGGAGTTCTTAGAACAAATCAATAATAAAATAATAATTAATGACTTCGTATAAAAAAAGTTAGAAGTTAGATTTTAAATAAAAATATTTTTTTTTAAAAGCAAGGTTATATTGGTGGTCCCAATGACAATTTTGTTGATTTAATAAATCATCCAACATAAATAAAGCAAAAGTCATAAAAGGAAAGTACAAAAATAAAATAACATTTGGTGAAGTAAACAAAAGAGATAGCATAAAAATATATAGTGAGCTTGCTTGCATTCATTCCACACAAAACGTAACACATTTAATTGGATATTGGTTAGTTACCAAATTTCTTTTTCTTTGGACAATGAATCTTAAAATTCCCCATTCAAGCACGAAAGTAATGAAACTCATTCCTTAATAAGAAGTACCCCCTTAAAAAAAATATGAAAAATCAAGTGAACCAATCAACCTAACCATATTGAATCAATTTATAGTCTTTTTTCAATAAAACCGTGTTTTTTTTAAGCTTAAAACCGTCCCGAACAATTAGGGTGATCTTTTTAATTTATTAAAAAAATTGAAAAAATCTCGAACCGAGCCGAATAGCTTTACATGTATGAAATATATTTTATATATTACAAATATGTTAAATTGAATATATAAAATATATTTTATAAGTTATGTTTCAAATATAAAAAAGAATTTTCGCCACTGAATATATATGTATCAAATTCAACTTGTGGTTTCAGTGGCTTATAAGCTGATGTTTGTTTTGGCTCAATTGATCAACATTGTTGTCTTTGGCAAGTTACTCTTCTCCCTGGTCAATTAGTGAGGGATTCACGTCATGATGATGCTATCGCTGTTGTCTTGCTACTTGATATAACACATTTCAGTTTAATTATTTTGTGTAGTTTTTAATAGCTTTTACATTAAATATTTCAGAAGAAATAAATTGAAGCTTTATTTTATGGTGTGCTACAAATAGGTTTGTGGAGATCTGTGTCGTTACATTTTAATAAGGGTGCATTTTTAGGTGACACTTTAAAATTAAAATAACCGGAAATTAATCGAACCGTATCAATATCGAAGAAAAATCGAGATAATGAGACGGTTTTGAAAAGTCTAATGTTGATTATATAAAGTAAAATAACCGAAAAATTGGGATGGTATAAGTTTTTAAAAATAACCGACCGAACCGTCCCATTGACACTCCTACCTCTGTCCCAAAAAGATTATTCTCCTTTTCTTTTTAGTCTGTCCCAAAAATATTGTCCCTTATTTAGAAACAATTTAACCAGCCACACAAATATCTAAGGCTTGTTTTGGATCACACATTTTAAATTTTCTTAAAATTTGTACCAAATCAAAAGAGGACAATCATTTTGGACGGAAGGAGTAGTATTAAAGATTTATATCAAAATAATTTGCCAAGACTTCCTGTCCAAAATTTAATTTATCAAAGTGTTTCCGGGGGCAGTTCTCCCGATATAAAAACAACAAAGGACCATAAAAATTTAAATAGAACCCAAAGTACCAAAAAGTACTTTTAACAAACTTCAGTGGTGAAAGAAGTAAGAAAATTAAATATTTGGTTGCCCTAATTCTCACAAATAAACCCCCTACACTACCAATTATCTCAAAATTTACACCACCCTTTTACAAGAAATCTTTCTTTCTTCTCTAATCTAAGGTATGTTCCGTAATTACTCATTAATTTGCTGTTGAATCTGAGTTTTTTTTTAATTCATGCTTGAATTTTTTGTTTTACTGGATAAAGTATTAGTTTTTATTTCTGGAAATATGGATCTATATAAGTAATTGGATAAAGTATTAGCTTTTGTTATTCATGCTTGAATTTGGTGTATTTTTATTGGATCTATATAAGTAATTGGATAATTTTTCACTATTTGTTTAAAAAATTGCTATAATTGAAAGAGGGAGATATAGATTTATATTTAAGATGTTTGATTAGGAAAACATAGTTTTTTATATGATAAATATTATAAAAAAGTGATTTTTTTGTGGTGCGTATGGTCCTTGCATATTGTTTATTTAAAATTTCTAAGTATTTGAGTTTTAACAGTTTAATTCCTTCTATGTTCAGTTAATTTGGTGTATTTTCAATTGGATCTTGATAAGAAATTGGTTAATTTTTCACTATTTGTTTAAATAAATTGCTAAAATTGAAAGAGGGATATGTAGATTCGTTCGGAAGATTAATCTAGAGTTGCGTGAAATTTATATTCGAGAAGTTTGATTAAAAAAAAATTAGTTTTTTATATGATAAATATTGTAAAAAGGTTATTTTTGGTATGGTGGATAAGCAAAAATAGTCATGGGATAAAAATTTAGTACTACCTTATCCCACGTTTGGTTGGGATAAAATCGTGGGATAACTAATCCCGGGATTGTAGTGTTTTTTTATCCTACATAGAGGGTGGGATAACAATCCCGGGATTAGTTATCAAGGGATAACTTGTTCCCCAACCAAACGAGCCCTTAATAAGGTACATTATCCCATGTGAAACTAGGCCAATTTTTAAAGGATAACAATTCTCGAAGATCATTCATAAATTTGATATTGGTTGTGTAAGGGAGGATGTCCGATTGTTTCGTAACTTACTTTGGTTCCTATGCCTACTCCTTTGAACAAAAAATGATTTTCCAATGTTGCATTTCATGATCTAGCAGTAATAGGAGTAATAGTTTGAGATGGAACTTCAACAGATTTATTGTGCAATTAAATCCTTACAAAAAATGGTACTCCTATATATTGGTTTTAGTAGAACTTGATTTGAGCTTCCTATGGTTAGGATATTCTTTGCCCCAGGGATTGTTGTTTTGCAGTCATGTATTTATCCTTTATTTTGAAGTGAATTTTTTTAAAAAAACCTCTATGTAAGCATGCCTTGTTATTCCTTAAGTCGATTTGATATCAAGGAGAAATATGTTGACCTTTTGAATCCTTTTCACCAAGTTCCTTGATATACAGTAATGTAAATGCTCCTGTTTCTTGCATAACTTATATGGTGCTGTATGGATGTTACAGGTGTTTGGTTAGTCTCTTCAAGATCGAAGCTGTTGTATCTTATGTGTACTACCAATTTGATGTTTTTCTGTTTGAACTGCAGTTCTTTATACAATGTCGGATGGTCAGGAGAGTGATAAGAACATTGAAATATGGAAGATTAAAAAACTTATCAAGGCACTGGAAGCTGCTAGAGGCAATGGCACTAGCATGATTTCACTTATCATGCCTCCCCGTGATCAAGTATCTCGTGTTACCAAGATGCTTGGAGATGAGTTTGGAACTGCATCAAATATTAAGAGCAGGGTGAATCGCCAATCTGTGCTTGGTGCAATCACATCTGCTCAGCAGAGGCTTAAACTCTACAACAAGGTTCCTCCGAATGGGCTTGTCCTTTACACTGGAACAATTGTGACTGATGATGGGAAAGAGAAGAAGGTTACAATTGATTTTGAGCCCTTCAAGCCCATTAATGCCTCACTTTATCTTTGTGATAACAAGTTCCACACAGAAGCCCTGAATGAACTTTTGGAATCTGATGACAAATTTGGATTTATTGTGATGGATGGGAATGGGACTCTTTTTGGGACATTGAGTGGAAACACCCGAGAGGTCCTTCATAAGTTTAGTGTTGATCTGCCCAAAAAACACGGGAGGGGAGGACAATCAGCCTTGCGTTTTGCTCGTCTTCGGATGGAGAAACGACACAACTATGTGAGAAAGACAGCGGAGCTTGCAACCCAATTTTATATAAATCCTGCCACCAGCCAGCCCAATGTCTCCGGCCTGATACTAGCTGGATCTGCTGACTTTAAAACAGAGCTCAGTCAGTCTGATATGTTTGATCCTCGTCTTCAGGCTAAGATTCTAAATGTGGTTGATGTTTCTTATGGAGGTGAAAACGGTTTCAACCAAGCAATTGAGCTATCTGCTGAGATCTTAGCTAATGTGAAGTTTATACAAGAGAAGAAGTTGATAGGAAAGTACTTTGAGGAAATTAGTCAGGACACTGGGAAGTACGTCTTTGGGGTTGATGATACGTTAAAAGTTCTGGAAATGGGTGCTATTGAGACACTTATTGTGTGGGAAAATCTGGATATTACGAGGTATGTGCTGAAAAATAGCAGTTCTGGAGAAACTGTTGTCAAACACTTGAACAAGGACCAGGAGGCTGACCAGAGTAACTTCCGTGATCCCGATACAAATGCCGAATTAGAGGCTCAGGATAAATTGTCGCTGCTTGAGTGGTTTGCTAACGAGTACAGGAGATTTGGTTGCAGTCTGGAATTTGTCACCAACAAGTCACAAGAAGGATCTCAGTTTTGCCGAGGTTTTGGTGGCATTGGAGGACTTCTCCGCTATCAGCTTGATGTTCGAGCTTTTGATGAGCTTTCTGACGATGGGGAAGTTTACGAAGACTCTGACTAGCAATTACCAAATTCTCAAGTACCAGTGCAGAAGTTGAGCGGGAAAACCTGTACTGGTTTGCAAGGGCTGTCGCCTGATTCGTCCGCTCATGTTCTAAGTGAAATATTTCTAGGAGCCCTGAAGGTTAGTCGGAAGAACCCATCTTCATTAGGCTACCGGCCTCTTTCTTCGCATGTAACAGCTTATGAAGCTTGTAAGGGGTTTATATTTATTGTTTCTACTCATTCATTTTCTAATTGTTCTAAACAGATGGATGACCTGCATGGATAACCTAAATTGGTATCAATTTCATCATGTGCTTGTCCAATCCCGTTCAGTTCCACAGTGACTCGGGCTGTTGAAAGAATGGAGAACAAGATCTAGCAGTGTGGCAGTTACTTCCCCATTGAAGATGGAGAACATCAAAAACTTAATGCTATGCGCTTCTTGGAGGAGTGATGCATATGAATAATGTCATTTATACTATTATCTATATGAAGTATGAGTATGACTGCGTAATTTAGGAGTATTTAAATTCGGTGATTATTTCATGTTTGTGGGATATTTTACGAATGGTATATATGAACCATATTAGTATCGTATTTGTGGTATTGCTATTCTTCTATTTGGATGCACTTGCTTGAGTATCACAAATGACTTCAATTGCTACAGGGATTCCTCACTATCATTGAATATCACACACAAGATATATACAGTAGCCATTATTAGGTTATTATGACAATTAAACAAATTACAAAAAGAAAAATGAAAACAATGAAACAGTAGGAACAAAATTCACGTATTATAAAACTTTAGAAGTGTTGTCCATCTCATTTTGGATCATTGATATCATTCTCGTACACAAAACCCAGCCCCAAACCTTTGATCAGCATAATCTTATTAATATCATATACACCAAACTCAAACTGACTCCAGTTCTTAGGATTCAAAAGCAAATCCTTGAGTACCTTCAACAAATCACAATCAATTGACACATAGCCTAGAAAAATGTTGCCTAAATCTTGAGGTTTTTCGCTTCCTATCCAACCGAAACAAGATCTGAATCGGCTGCATGAGCCATCATGGCTTGTGAGCCTACACTGCATTGCGAGTTCTTGGAACGTTTTCATGATCGTAATATTATTAAAAATTGAAGGAGTTATAATATCAAAAACAGCACAGATAGCAATACCCATGAATGTGGGTGTCTGCCATTCTTTGGGCAGGGGCACTGAGATTGAATCAGTCCCCGAGTTATTGTACGTAAACCACTCACACCAGGGAGGAAAATACTAAATCTGCATTTCGTTATCGATAGTCCCTGCATGCGCCATCAAAGGACTGTTATTCCCAGATTCGTATGTGAACTTGGAGTAGTACATTTTCATTATAAGTATTTTTCTTTTCATGTCAGTAAATTGTGGCTTGGAAGCATACATGGTTACTTACCTTGAGCATGTGCTTCAACAGCGAATCAAGCATGGAGGCGTGACATTTATTTTTTAGAAGTTGATGACATTTTGTGAGTGAAACTCTATGCAGCCTTGGATATTTGGTTAATTGATCAATGCTCTTCAAAGATGTGCATTCATCAGCATATATCTCTAGTATATTTGCAGTAGGTTCTGGAAAACTCTCCAGCCTCTTACAACCACCCAATGCAAGGAATTCAAGTCGAATGAGACGACTGATGCTTGCAGCTGGAATATTGGAAAAATCATTTCCTTCAAGATTCAATCTCACCAAAGACGGTAAGAACCCAAAATTACATAAAATGCTTCCGTCTGAAATGTTGCAGTCACTAATATCCAGCGTGGTCAATGAACAAAGACCCGATAAATTATGAAAATTTAGACCCATAGACTGGCCATGGCCTTTTTTGTTACACCCTGCACTTTCAGAGCATGAGCATACCACATATTTCACCGTAGCTATGAAGTATCGGAGGCATCCCATAAAGTTTTGGAAGGTACAAGCCATGAAAAGTACGTAACAATGGAGTAAAAGATGAATTACGATCTCGTAAGTCGTAATCGGGAAGGACAACCTTGAAAGACGAGAACATGACCATTATCAAGTATAATAAATGATAAATAGCATGTAGGGGGAGTTCTGGAAGATTCCAGGATCAACCAAATCAAAGAAAATAAGTTTGTCGAAAATTTGAAAAAAGTTGGCAGAATTAAGGACAGAATTTGGGTCAATTTTGGAGGGGTATATCTCCAGGTATATAAGGAATTTTAAGGTATATCAAAAGCCTAAAATGAAGTTCACCGAGTCTAATTTCCAATGCAACAAATCGCTCGTCGATAGGACATCAGAGTAGAGAATTATGAACGTTACAATGGTGTCAAAGATAACTGGGCACCCTCGGCTGTGACGGCCATTGTTGCCGGAAAAGGAAAGGTTGTTACTAGGGTTTCGGCTAGGGGTTAGGTTTAGCTAGGCAGCGAATTTTTACCCTCCTCTGATTATGTCTAGAAATAAATATCCTACAAAATCTGATATGGTATGTTTTGTGAAGCAAATATGACACTTGGAAGAACGTAACAAGTGGAACAATTGTTTCAGGAACACAACAACACGTTTACATTCACCATTGGCCGGTGCTTGACAATAGATTCAAATACGACTAAGATTTTTGTATAATTAAAAAACAATTAAAAATTTAGGAAAAGAAATATCAACTTGTGAGAAGACTTCGTCATGAGTTTTTTTTATTAAACAAAGACGGGAAAGGGGAAGGTTTTAACAGTCTCCTTTGCATGTCATACTGTATTTTTTATACAAAATTTAAAGCAACCACCTAACAGCATATATACCTTCCCTTCCCATTGAAGGGATGACTTTTAACAACTTTTTTATCCCAAAGGAAAATTTGGTACACATTTCTATGTTGCATCTCATATCACTGGAGGGTGACATATAGCTGCAAAAGCAACTTAACGCCGTCAAATAGTTCCTGCAATAACAAAGTCTTTAAGATATACCTTTCAACCACATCTTCACAAAGAAGGCATGATACAAGGATTATTAAGGATTCTGGACAATTTTTGGGTGAGTTGCAGCATAAATAGAACTGTTTGCATCAGTGTTGAGGTGGGAAAGAAGATGTTGAACATCTGGACGCAAATTTTCAGCTGCTCTTCCAAAAAGAACCAAAATTTCTGATCTGGGTTTACTAGATGCTTGCACTGCCCCTCCCTGCCCCTCGTAATGAATAACATGATGCCTGAGGAAATTAATTGTTTAATCAGTGAGGCAAAAGGGAGCCATAACTGCTGCAGAATAAATTAAGAATGTAAAAACAAATACATCAAAGAAAGCCACGAAAACACAGAAAACAGAAAAAGTTTCTTACAGGAAGTCGATAAGATCAGAGATTTCGGTTGCTTCAACAGATACTGGCAGCTGTGAGTTCCTCCCAAAGACATCCACCAAAATATTCAAAAGCAGCGACAGTGTCTGCCAGATGGTTTTGCAACATATGAAAGGGAACAAGATGGAAACAGAAACGACTTTAACAATGTGCCATCTTTCCTAACTTCAACCAATTTCAAAAAGAGAAAAGACATGTTTTAACCCCTGAACTTAGCACGAAAACTCAGTTTGGAAACTAAACTTAACTTCTATTTATTTACCCCCTTAACAACTCACGTTTCAATTATTTTCCACCCCAAATGCTGACGTGGCAAAAAAAAACAAAAAATAAAAAAAAATTAAGAGAGTGAAAAACAAAAAAAGTGAACCCGCTCATATATATATATATATATATATATATATATTATAAATTAAAAAATAAAATAAAGGTTATACAATTTAAAAATAAAATAAAAATAAAAACCATCTTTTCACAAACCCCCTCCACTCCACAACCCCACCCACCATCTTCTCCCCCTCCCACCGCCCCCCCAACTGCTGCTTCTTCTTCTTCTATATTCTCATCATTCTTTTCTTTTTCACCATTTTTTGATTTCTTGATTTTGATTTTGATTTTCTTTCAAAAATAAATTATGGAAGAAATGGGTTTGCTAATAATAATACTAATAATGGCCAACAATAACAACCAAAACAACCAATTTGGACGAATTTAAGTGTAAATGGGACTAATTTGAGAAGGAGTTGGATGAAATTTGTTGGGGGAGATGGTAGTGGTGGTTGTGGATGTGGGTTAAAGATGGTGGTGGTGATTTTTTTTTTCTTTTAAGGGCATTTCGTCCAAACTAATGATGGCCAACAATAACAATCAAAACAATCAATTTGGACGAATTTGAGTGTAAGTGGGACTAATTTAAGAAGGAATTTGATGAAATTTAGTGGGGAGATGATGGTGGTGGTGTTGGGTGTGGGTTAAAAATGATGGTGATGATTTTTTTTGCGGTGGCGGCGGCGGTGGCGGTAGTAGCAGCGTAGTGGTTGATAAAAGTAGGGTGAGAATGAGGAGAAAGAAGAAGAAAGAGAGAAAAATAATAAAAGAAAAACAAAAAATGAAGTGTTGGTAATTTTGACATGGCAATGATGTGGCAACGACGTGACAATGATGTGGCATTGACGTGGCAATGACGTGACGCGAGTGTAATACACCTCACATTGTGAGAGTGGTATTATTTTTTTAGGGTGAAAAATAATTGAAATGAAAATTGTTAAGGGGGTATATAAATACAACTTAAGTTTAGTTGCTAAAGTGAGTTTTCGTGCCAAGTTCAAGGGTAAAAACATGTCTTTTCTCTTTCAAAAATAATAAATTGAAAATAAATGATGAACAACTTTGCATACATAGAGATATTCATACTTCCAATCCATGAGAAAGTATCTATGAGAATGTACAAAATAAGAGATAAAAATCTGGAGTCTCTGATGGGATCCATAATCAAAATGCAGATATCGTTTTAGTAGGTTGGTACCTACCTTAAAGCTAATTCGTGATGAATCCTCACAATGCAGATGTCATTTGTACGTGCTCACCTAAGCACGCATCACATCCACACTATGGATTTACACCAGAGATCAACATTGAGCCATTACTTGTTTACTCATTATGGATGAGCTAACCAACACGATAGAATAGGTCCCAAAGTTTATATTATTTGTTGAATATTTTCTGCTATTGACTAAACCAACGAGGGTGTAAATAAAAAACTAGAACTATGGATAAACACTAGAGAATCAAGGTTTTAGGGTAGGTAGAAGTAAGACTGAATATATGCACCACAAGTTTAGTTAGCATAAGAAAAGTGAAGTATTAGAATAGGAGAGAGAGAGAATTTTCGGATTAAAGAGAAAGAACTTTCGGAGTAGGGATTCAAACCCTTGGCTCTAATTTCAGAGTAGGGACTTAAACTCTTGGCTCTAGTAAAAGAAATTTTAGAGTAGAGGAAAAGATTCAGAGTAGGGACTCAAATCTTTGCCTCTGATAGAAATCAAGATGAGAGGAGGGCACCAGTCGCGTACAGAAATAGCAGCACGGGTCGCCGAAGAGATGGTGTTACTTGAGTTGAGGGTCTTTCGGAAACAGCCTCTATACCTCCATGAGGTAAGGTCTGCGTACACTCTACCCTCACCAGACTCCACATGTGGAATTACACTGGGTATGTTGTTGGTCACCGAAGAGAGAGTGGCACCACAAAGGTCGCCATAGAGATGAATGATGCTTGAAAGGTGAGAGGTGCATCTATTGTTGGAGAGAGGATTTGTACTAGATACCGAAAGGAAGGAGAGGAGACACAAAAAAAGAATAAGAAAGTAGCATAACAGCCAGAAGACAAAGAAATCTCTTCTTCTACTTAAGAGTTAAGACACCGCAATCCCATAGCTAATATCAATAGTTGTTGATTCAATAGAAGTTCTTCCTTGCTTTTTGATTCAACTCCGCTGCTAGGGCGAGCTAACTCCAAAACCCGTCGTCAGTTCGGATTGCAAGCGCGAGCTGTAAGAAGAAAATTGTTGCCAGGAGCGGCGACACGGCGACACACATTGGTCGGCACCGCCTGTCGGTAGCGAAAGCTATTTGTGTGTCTACCAAGATCTTAGAGGCTCTAATTCCATGTAAAACAATTAGAAAAGAAGAGATGCTGGCAATGAGTTGCTTGATTATTCCTTCAAGCATGTTGAGTTTAATAAGTGTTTACAAGTAATCCTAAAAAGGAAAGGAAAGTAATTCCTATTTCTAATGACTCACTATAAGGACTCTAAACCTTTTCTATGTATACATGGTATGGGGTCTTTCCACATTAATAATTTCCTTTTTTATTTTATTTTTCAATTCTCTTAGCGCTGACACTATCCATCACTTCATTTCTTATACCCTATTGCCTTCTAGAGCCATTTTGGTCGCACCACTCAGCAACTTCATGGTGCTTGAAATGGGCATAACTCGGTCAGTTCGAGACGTCAGAATGTAAGCTAAGCTTATATAAACCCATGTGAGTATGAGGTGAAATGGAAGACAGCATCAGCACCTGTAAGTAGTACAATGACGTGGTGGACTCTACCATCTCTTTCTGTTCACTTCCAGAGGTGCTTAAATGGTCATTATCTGGGTGAAGACATGGATGGGGTTAGGTAAGGGATTGTGGAACTTTGTTTTATACTGCATACTTAGTAATTAATCTAGTTCTTTCATGTTTTCTTTTTACATGGCAAAACAAGGACTATTATGCAGGAGAATGGTCAAACCTGAGCATATAATATCAGCCTATCAAATTTAAGAAAAGATAAGAAAATAAGCTAGGTTTCCCTGAATATTGTAAATCAAATTCAAATCGCCAAAGTTACCCTTTACTGGTCCCACATTAAGAGAAAAATGAACATTAACTCGAAAGAATTTGTACCTTACTAAAAAGGGCGTGAGCATTGGCCAGCCTTGGAAGCAAAGGACCCATAATACGAAATGCTATTCTTAATACCACAACAGATGTCACAGGCCTAAGGTGCTTAATGATAAGATGTGTTCCCTCGAGCCATTCTTGTGGGAGGTTACAGAAGAAAGCATGTAGCAATGCGACAATATTACCTAGAAGACCAATGATTACATCAGTACTAGAATTCCATGTAGCAGAAGACAATGTTGAGAAAGGCAAATAGCAGCTAAATTATACCTAGAAGAAGAAAAAGAACACTGTTTGAAAGAAAAACACGATGCAATAATATAAGTACCTCAAATGCAGTATTATAAAAGAGATCACTTCTTACTTAAAGTGACTGAAGTGAGGTGAGGGTTAATGCGCTTCAGCATGTCGACATGATGTGGGTCCAGTGATGTGCTCACATTTTGCGCACAAATGCATGTCACTTGAGGCAAGAAGCAGTAATTTTGTTCGAGCATTTCTTATTTTTAATTAAGAAGATTGTTCAAGGAATGACAAATTGAACAGCCTTTAGGGGTAATATATAATGAAAATTAGGAAGAGACTAAATTAAGGAGGACCCTAGAAGGATGCTTAGTACTGGATTGAAGGAGTATCAGTTAATTCCAAAACAAATAAAAACATATGATGTTTAGATCTATCATAATCCTTGCGACGCCCATGTCAAAACGACATGATTTGGGTGTGGGTATGGGATCCACACTCGATATGGTTAAACCTAACTTGGATGCTTTGACCACACTTCTGACCAAGAAATATAGTTTGATTTTGGACTAACTTGAACATGTGTTCTCTGGTGAAAGCAGTAGGCGGATGAACAGGAGGTCGGAGAGGATGGCAAGGTTGGAGGAGGAAGTGGCATCATCATCAAGTTCTCCTACTCCTTTTCTTTTGCTTCTATTTGCCGCAGGTTTCCGACTTTCTGTTAACTTCAAGTAGTAAAAGTGTTTGTATTGTTCAATTAAAGGCTAAATATGTGTAGTTAAAATAATATGGAACTAAAACCAGAATAACGCATTCTCAAAGACCAAAATCATTATTTTCACTTTAACTTTTTTCACAATTTTTTTTTTTTTTTGGATTCTCATGATCACCATTGCAGCCGATAGACTGATAGAGGTCAATCGATAGAAACAAAGGGGGAAACAAACAGGTAAAGCTATTCCAGATTGGTTAAAATAGCGTACCAATGGCTGTTGAGGTATTATCCTGTGCAGCCCAGGTGGGGTCTAGTAGAGCATAGCTAACAGCAGATTCTAGTTCGCCCACTGACCTTTTAGCATCAGTAAGCCACCAACTTTCTTTTATTACGCGTGCAGCTTCAACATATAGCGGCACATGAAACTCTGGAGGAAGTTGTGCCAAAAGAAGACCACATGCTTGGATCAACAAGCAAGACAGCTGCTGGCAAGTATAACCACTACGTGAAACAAAATTAGAAGTATTCATTCCTGAAACCGATGGAGTCGTCCTAGTTGCACCCAAAGAATCAGTGCTTCCCCCCGAAGGAGAAGTAGGCAAAATAGAGCCTTGTCCAGAACTAGCAGGAGCTCCATGCAGCCCATTGCTGGATTGGACAAGGGTTGGTTGTATGTGAACAACAATTTGAACAAGAGATGAGACAATCTGTGACGGCGAAACAGGAAGAGAAAGTAACTCTATCACAGCTGTTTCAAGAGTCAGCTGGGTGAATGTGCCAGGATCTTGCATCTGATAATATGGTTTCTGCCCTTCAGAGGAATTAGTTGGCCCAGGTTGTGATGTTGCTTGGATCTTTCCATGGGGAGCACGGGTAGAATTATTTGCAAAATCTCCCATTGCTGCACATTTGGAGCTGTTATTTAAAGCAGGAATAACATGATTCACCACTCCTAACAAAAGAGTAGCAAAGTAGTCCAATGGTGGGCACATGGCTGCATTTGATGAGTTGATATGTTGCGGGAATGACTCAGAAAATGGTATCTGAAAAGGAAAAAGAAAAGAGAATGATTCAATAACTACTAAAGAGAAGGGCAAAAACAACTAGCAAGTTACAGACCATCAACCATCATCACCTTTTTAATATCCAAGATATTCAATATACGAAGTATTAGCTTTCCAGGAAGATGACCATAGAAATAAGCAAGTATATCACGAACAAACGTGAAGTTCAGAGGATAGTAATGAAGGAAGGTTGAATAAACTTGAAGAACTCTATCAGCCGCATCCATAGCGTCATTTTCAATGAGTCTATATATGATTAAGGGGATGATTGGAAGCAGGCGTGCAGCAATATCATCAAAAAAAGTTGGATACCTGAAACCACAATGAACAAGCAAGAAAGGTTGACAGGTGTATCCTCGAAATGTAAAATTTGAGAATGGCAAAATAAATTTCTACCTAGGAGCACAAGAAACAAGAGCTGATACATATATAGGATCAGCACAATAATTGTCAAAATTAACACTGAGACAGCATCACTAGTAAATTTCAACAAGTGGAACATAAATAAATGAGAACCTTCATGACTTAAGGAGTTTCTTAATGAAATTTCACACAACTTACCACCTAAATATCTCAATAAGGAATAACTCACACTTCACTCATTGCTAACCCCTTGGCTAATGAAACCCTGAGAGGGAGGGGGGAGGGGAAGGGTCACAAAAATGAAGAGTAGAAACTCCACTCTGAGGTGGAGTATCTCCCACTCTTCATTTTTTTTTCTTTTTTTCTTTTTGATAACGGAGAAATCCGCAAGGGTCAGTGGCGCAAAATTTGAAACTCGATGGATAGTGGGCCTGTCCATCTATCTTCACTTAAACATCAAGGTTTTGTTTATGGCAGGTTAGAACCCGTGACATGCGCCCAACCCACATCATGCACTCTTACCACTTGACAAGGCCCAGGAGCATTTCCACTCTTCATTCATTCCACCATGTTTCAAATGTCAATCAAATTGCCACCGTTTTGCTAGAAACTCTTGCATTTATATAATGGCAGAAATTTCTAAATTTCCATTGACGAAAAAATGAATGAGTTCTACAGAACAAAAACCTAGCAGTTCCCTGATAGGTTAATTTTCCAGGTAGATACAATGTTTTTCAACGGTTTGACTACAATATTTTATTAGGAAAACAGTTATTGGATACATGCTTTTGGCCTCTTTGATTTAATAATAATTAAAGTATTAGCTTACTGCTATGAGAAAATATCCACCTGTCCAACAGATTTCTTGATGTCCGAATTTATTTATGGCATGAAACAACTCACAGCATGGGTCTAGCTAATTGAGCCATTCGATAAACTCTACTTGAATCCATTTTTATTTTACTTTTTAGATTCAGTAATATATTAACTGCACTGGGTAATGCACTGAAGGAAGCATGCCTAACACAAGACAATCTTAGAAGGAGAGGTGTAATAGTTGTTAACATGTGTACCATGTGCAAGCAGACCAATGAAAGTGTCAACCATCTATTTTTGCACTGCCCTGCAGCAGCTAGCCTCTGGTTTTTCTTCTACTCTATGCTTGGTCTACAATGGGTAATGCCCTTCAACATCAAAGATGCATATGCTAGCTGGATACTCTGGAGAGTTGACAAATCCATTAAAAGAATTTGGAGAATGATCCCAGCAGTAATTTTTTGGACCCTATGGAAGGAGAGAAACAACAGATGCTTTGAAGGAATCTCAACTCCTATTTTCTCTCTAAAGTCTAGGTGTTTAGTTAGTCTTTTTAGTTGGCATTTTTTTGCCCCTGTAAACAATGTGGGTAACTTTCTAGATTTTATCAGCTCCTTTTCTCTAGTTCAGTAGAGATAGGATATCTTTAGATTGTTCTACAGGTTTTGCCAAGCCTGCCAGCTTTTCCCATCTGTAACCTTGCATCTTCTTAATGTTTTACTAATGAATTTTATTACTTTACCAAAAAAAAAAAAAAAAAAAAATATATATTAATTCACATAGTATCTTGAATGATTGAGAACAAAGAAAATTTATCACACCAATCACTTGAATTTTTTTTTTTTTTTTGGTCGAACTAGTAATCTTTTATATTCGGTTCCCCATTTATCTTTCAATTACTAAAATTTATTCATTTGATGTATGAAATAACTGGGGAATCAAAAAAAGAACATAGCCAAATCAAGTATAAGATGGAGTTATAACATGTTGCTTTTACAGTTTCAGCACGAAGTACAATTGTTATCTCTATTTTCCTAAAACCTTTTACAGTTTGAGCACCAACTACAATTGTTATCTCTATTTTCCTAAAATAGAAAATGTAACCACTACTGTTGACCGCCTTATTTCACTCATCAAATAATATTGATGCGAAAGATAACCCTCATCTATGATTATTTTGAAAATCGGGAAGTTCCTTGAGAATCTATGTTTAAATCCTTTTATCCTTTTGCCTCCTCCAAAGTGGACTGCTAAATACAGAAAACCAACAACAACAACAGACCCAGTATAATCCCATCACGTGGGGTCTGGAGAGGGTAGAGTGTATGCAGACCTTACCCCTACCTTGAGAAGGTAAGGGGGCTATTTCCAATAGACTCGGCTCAAGAAAAGATGAAAAGGCAGCAGTAATAATAGGCAGTAACAGCAGCAAGATAGTAAGATAAACAAGATAATAAGAGGTTGTGCTAGAGATCTAAGAATAGGCAACGTAAAAAGATACTAACACTCCTGGTACGGAAAAGAAATTCGTGAGGCAACCTACTATCCCTCTATCCTGATGCTCGACCTCCACACCCTCCTATCAAGGGTCATGTCCCCGATAAGCTGAAGCTGCGCCATATCCTGTTTCATCACCTCTCTCGAAGACTTCTTCGGCCTACCCCTCCCTCTCTTCAGACCCACCACTGCTAACCTCTCATACCTCCTTACTGGAGCATCTGCGCATCTCCTCTGCACATGACTGAACCATCTCAACTTACCTTCTCGCATCTTCTCCACCACGGGGACCACTCCCACCTTATCACGAATCACTTCATCCTTAATCTTATCACTCATGGTATGCCCATACATCCATCTCAGCATCCTCTTTTGTGCTATCTTCATCTTCTTGACATAAGCTTTCTTAACTGGCCAACACTCCGCCCCATACAGCATAGTCGGTCTAACCACCACTCTATAGAGCTTGCTCTAAAGTCTAAACGACATATTATTATCGCATAAAAACACCGGATGCGAGCCGCCATTTCATCCATCCCGCTCCAATATGATGTGTGATACCATCGTCAATCTCTCCACTGCCTTGGATAATTGAGCCCAGATACTTGAAACTTCCTTTCTTAGGGATAACTTGAGTAGCAAGCATCACGTCCTCATCCGCTACATGAATCACGTCACTGAATTTGTACTCCAAGTATTCTGTCTTAGTCCTACCCAACTTGAAACCTTTAGACTCCTGTGTCGTCTCCAAACCTCCAGCTTCGCGTCTCGTCAATCAGTACAATATCATCTGCAAATAACATGCACCATGGCACCTCCTTTAATGTGACGCGTCAATGCGTTCATCGCCAATGCAAACAAAAACGAGCTAAGAGTGGATCCCTGATATAGACCCATTATGACTGGGAAATGTTCCGAGTCACCCCTCACTGTCCTTACCCAAGTCTTGGCTCCATCATACATGTCCTTAATCACTCTAATGTATGCTACAGGAACACCTCTAGCTTCTACACATCTCCATAGAACCTCCCTCGGCACTTTGTCGTATGCCTTTTCTAAGTTAATGAACAGCATATGCAAGACTCTCTTCCTCTCCCAGTACTGCTCCACCAACCCTCTCACAAGGTGAATGGCTTCTGTGGTTAGTCACCCCGACATGAATAAGAACTAAGAACTGATTCTCTGAAATAGACACTTTCCTCCTCATCCTTGCTTCCACCACTCTCTCCCAAGCTTCTGTCGTATGGCTCAGCAGCTTGATACCCCTAAAGTTGTTCTTTGTTCTTATACAACGGATCATTGTACTCCAGCTCCACTCTTCGGGCATCTTCAACGTCCTAAAAATGACATTAAACAACCGAATAAGCCACTCCAACCCTGCCTTGACTGCATTCTTCTAAAATTCTACCGGGATTTCGTCTGGCTCAGACGCTCTTCCCCTACTCATCTTACGCACAACCCCTCCACTTCCTCAACCTTAACGCGCCTACAATACCTAAAATTGCGGTGACACTCGATGTGCTCCATGCCACCCAGTACAATGTTCCTGTTCCCGTCTTCACTCGAGAGTTTATAGAAGTATGCCTGCCATCTTCGTCTAATATATGCATCTCCCACCAATACTTCGCCTTCCTCGTCTTTGATACACTTAGTCTAGGTCACAGGCCTGCATCTCCCTCGCCTTGGCTAGCCTGTACAGCTTTTTGTCACCGCCTTTTTCCCCAAGTTCTTCCTACAAACGTCCAAACGCCGCCGTCTTAGCCGATGTTACCACTAGCTTCGCCTCCTTCCTCGCTTCTTACATTGCTCCCTATTCGTCCTCTTCTTCACCTCATCTTTGCTTTCCACTGGCTAGGAATACGCCGCTTTCTTGGCTTCCACTTCACCTTGCACCTCATTGTTCCACCACCAGTCCCCTTGTGTTCGCCAAAGTAACCCTTCAAAACCCCTAGCACCTCTCTAACTGCTTCCCTAATGTTATGATGTATTAGATTCAATATAGGATTAGAATAGTAATGTCTTAGAGTACTTTTGTAGACATGGTTTCAGTACAACCTATGTACTGTTTTGCTCATATGGAATACAATACAGTTACCAGTTTTTTTTTTTAAAAAAAGTTTTAAGTGTTGTGGCCCACATACTACTCGCGTCCCCGCTACTCCTCCAGGCCCCCATTGCCCGCAATTCCTCACCCAACTCCTTCGCGTTGTCCTTAGTCAATTCACACACTTAATCTTAGGTTGATCATACACAACCCTCTTTCTCCTCTTCCTCTTAATCCCTAAGTCCATAACCAAGAGGCTATGTGGGTCGTGAGAAAATACAGAAGACCAATAAGAGATAAATAAGTCAGATAATTATTAATGACAAAAACATTCATGTATCTTGGATTATTTTGAAAACCAGGGTTCCCTGAGCACCCACTTTAACCCAGTTTATCCTTCAAGCTCCTCGAAGATTAGCTTGACAAATACAGAAGACCTTGTAAGTGAGTGAAGTTTGAATTCAGGACTATGGTCACTCGTAAATAAAATCATAAGCGGATTGTAGTTCTATGATAATTTCAAACTAAGGTACCCGTAAGATAAAATCTTTCCAATAAGAGATGTGTCCAGTTTTCCCTTGTAAGCATATCTGAAAAAGTAAAGCTTCCTAAAGGATGTGACTTTGGTGTGTACAGAAGCGTTCGAGGCAAACCTTATTTGCGAAAATCTCAAGGGAGGATAGCTGAAATTACTGTACGACAAAAACTAAAATCTTTATCAATTGTTCTTCTCATTGAATTAGAATCAGTAGAAGAATGGATATCCTGAGAAGTAGCTTTTCAAGAAGTCTTTCAGCATCTTATTAAATGCTCAAAGGGAGGCAAATACATAAGGATACGGACAGTCAGAGTTCTCATGTGTCCCATGTGTGTCCAATATATGTGATAGATGGCATGCCTTAATGTACTACTAAAATTTTCAATGTTTAATGGATGACAGAAAACGTGTTATACCCTGCATCATGAATAAGTTTCAAATGATACAAAGAACACGTTCAAGGTTACAAACATGCATGACAGGATCTTTGGCGGAACCAGGGTCTAAACAAAAGGGGCACCTGAGTGCGCTAAGCTTCCGCTACGTGCAGGGTCCGAGAAAAGGCCTAACCACATAAAGTCTATTGTAAACAACCTGACCTTGCATAATGCGAGAGGGAGTTTCCCCTGCTAAAGTTGTTCTCACAATACTTACATATAGATTATGGTAGCATATACTGAGGCTATCAATTTAGCAAATATTTAAGTTCCTCTGTAGATTTCAATTGAATTTACTTCATTTCAATTGAGTTTAAGTATTAAAAAGTGGCTCTCTTAAGGGGAGTAAACTCATTGAGTACTGGTTATGGTCTTATAAATTGGGTGATAAACATAAATCGAGTATATTTCATGCATTTTCCAAAAAATGCTCAGCGCTCGAAAGACGTACGTTGCAGCAAATAATGTTGAATTGGATTGATTCTCCAAACTAAATGCCAAATGGGTTTAGTTGTACTTGTCAACCAAGTTAGCCAGGGCGTCAGGAAACTGCCAAGGATGACACTTAAAAGTGTCGCAAAAAAAATTTCAGCACCTTTTATACACAGAGAAGTAAGAAAGCACTATCTCCAGTTACATGTCTAGGTTAGTCTCTTGGATATCTAAATGCAGTTCTAATACATCAAACAGAAGAAGTTGAATCTCAACACATTTTTAATTCGATCAGGAGAATCATACAAATCTATCTGAACCAGTATCAGAAATACATTTGGACAAGTAAATGTAAAACTACTATCCTGAAGATAACACATTGGATAACTGAATGTAATCTAAAAGTTCATCTCGATTTAATTAAAATTGTACCAAGTCTTACATGGATGTATATCTTACTCCTTTTAGATAAAATAAATGTTAACTAACAAGTATAACAATGGTTATAGAAGATCTGAATAAACACTGGATATAGAGATGTGTGTACTTAGCTAGCCACCAAAGACACTTTGATGCAAGCCGAGCTAGGGATCACAACTTTAGAGTCTTTGAGGATGCTTGGAATGAAGGCTTGAGGCTCAAGAATGTGCTAAAGTGGAAGTACAAGACTCCACTTGGAAGAATTAGGGAGAAGATGGCTATGGATGCAAAGAGGCTATTCCATAAATACAAACCATCATCCCCTAAATCATGACTTCAGAAGGCCTTTATTTCATTAATGGTATTTTTGTAATAAGCCTTGGTCTTTAGTCTTAGCCTAACTTAGTATAAATACTACACTATGTCATTTCATTCCTTAGCTTAGATTTTGAGGATATGAATATTAATGTTGTTCTCTAGAGAGAAGCTTGGTGAAGCTTTTGTTGATTGCTTGTTTGGAAATGTGGGTTGCAAGGGATTGCTACAATTCCCTTGAGGTCTATCTCATAGATTAGGTGCTTGTTTTGGTTAATTCAATTGAGATCTTTAGCTTTAAAATAGCTTTCGGTTGCTTTTGATTCCATCTCTTGTGTCTACCTTCTTTCCTTTTATTTTATTGTTCTTAGTTTCTTGTTTCCGCATTTCAATATTGTATCATACTTGATCTTATAGTTAAAATCTAAACCTTAATCAATTACAAGGAACTTTTTATTGCATATAATAATGTCCAAGATATTACCCACGTATCGGAAAAAAAATGTTCAGCTTGTTACCTTTCCTTCCATGACAAATAATTTCCAAGAGCTTTCTGCAATTCCGCACGCTTGAAAGGTCCAGAAAAAAGCCAATGCTCAGGTGGGCCACGATTCATGAGATAAAGTTTCACTCTTTGTTGGAGCTCCTTACTGTCAAGTAAGTTAATCTGTTTGGAATTTTAACAAAAAAGTATCAAAAAATGAAAGCAAACCAAAAAGAGAAAAATTGATGTACCAAATAAGTCACTATTTCGATAAATTGCAACATAACTATTTTACTGGAAAGTGACCACTGTGAGAAGGAAAGAGAAATTGACAGAGAATCAAAATACATATTTAATGGAGTAACAAGTTATACTGTATTTACAAAATTCTAGAATATCCTAAAATATCTATGAGATTCTAACACTCCCCCTCAAGTTGGTGCACATAAATCATGTGTACCAACCTTGTTACAAATGTAGCTGATATGAGAACCAGTGAGGGACTTAGTGAGAATATTCACAAGCTGATCATTTGACTTCATGAATTTTCTATCAATGTCTCCTGAAAGTATTTATTTTCTCTGATGAAATGAAAGTTGATCTCAATGTGTTTAGTTTTCTCATGAAACACTGGATTTGATGCAATATGAAGAGCAGCTTGGTTATCGCACACAAGTTCCATTTGAGTGATTTCTCAACTTCAATTCTCGGAGAAATTGTTTAATCAAAATAAGCTTGCAAGTTGCCATAGCCTTTTCTCGGTATTCAGCTTACGTACTAGATCGAGCAACCACATTTTGTTTCTTACTTTTCTATGACACCAAATTGTCTCCTACCAGAACACAATATCCAGACAGAGACCGCCTATCAGAAGGTGATCCTGCCCAATCAACCTATGTGTATATTGAGTGAATACGGAATGATCACCCTCATTGTAAGTCATACCAAACTCCTGAATGACCGTGTTGAACTTACCAAACCATGCTCAAGGAGACTTTCAAATCATATAGGGACGAACGCAGCCAACTATCCGGCATAAAAGACCATTGGAGTTCTCCTAACAAACAAAATTAGGTGGTTGCTCCATGTATACTTCATCCTTAAGATCACCACACAAAGCATTCTTGATGGAGTTGTAGGTTGTGGTCCTTGTGGAGCTGTAGGTGATGGAGATAGAGTTGCAGGTGATGAAACTGGAGATGTAGAGGAAGATGAAGGAGAAATAGTAACTTAGAAAGATGGAACCGGTATCACCTTAGAAATGTCTAAGTGATATAGATCTAACACGTGAAGCCGGAGGACAGACTGTTTTGGTGGCACGTGGAAGCATTGGAGGTCTTTCCGGTGGTGGGTTTTCTTCGGATGGGTCGCACAACTGAGATTTTGGCAATGCTACTGGTTTGTGCACAGTACTGACAGAAGTTGACAAACACCTTAAAGGCTTAAACAGTGACAACCGTAGGAAAACTTGCAAGGCGACCAACCTTCACTCTTGAATGTTGTTTGTACACTGCATAGCAACTACTCTTCTCACCCTAGCTCCAATAAACAAAGCTTGAGTATTCCCTCAAGCCATTGGGGTTTAAATAGCTAAGTGTATATATATAATAAGAAAGGAAATAGAGTCAAAGACATAATTACAGAAGTAAATCAAGTTATACTATAATTACGAAATCTTAGAATATCTACGAGATTCTAAAACCATTTTTAATGTGAATGAAAAGCTCTTACAATCATGGTTCCTGTAACACCCCATATAGATTTATTAAATGCATTATAATTGATCACATTTTTTCTTGTGAATATTTTTCACCTTTCTCGAAATTTGAGTTTTGACATTTATTTGTAAGAAAACCCCTTTTTGTTTAAAGAAAGATTTTTGTATTATACACTGATATTGGTTATGAATGGAGGACGAGTCTCACTTTTGGATTTTGCAAGAGCTTTTGGGTTGGTGATAGCCAATTCGAGTTTCCCAAAGAAGGAGGAGCACTTGGTAACCTTTCGTAGTTCAGTGGCTAAGACTCAAATAGATTTTTTTACTCCTTAGGAAGGACGATAAAGGTCTGTGCAAAGACTGTAAGGTCATTCCGAGCGACTATCTTACAACCCGACATAAGCTCTTGGTGATGAATTTAGGGATCGAGATGACGAGGAAGAAAAGGGTCGTTGATGATCGACCTAGGATCAGATGGGGGAGTTTGACCACGACTAGTGCCCTGGAGATGAGAGAGAAATTGAAGATTATGGGGGCCAGGGATAGTAGTGGGGATGCGACCAGTATGTGGGATAGGACGGCAAGTTGCATTATGGTGGTAGCAAAGGAAGTGTTGGGGGTCTCGACAGGTAGTTGTGGTCAGCATCGAGGGGACTAGTGGTGGAATGGAGAAGTTCAAGAGAAGGTGGAAGCAAAGAAGGTAGCGTATGCGAAATTGATAGAAAGCGAAGATGAGGTGGAGAAGCGAACAAATAGGGAACTTTATAAGATGGCGAGGAAGGAGGCGAAGTTGGCGGTTTCGACGGCAAAAACGGCAGCTTTTGAACGCCTTTATGCTGAACTAGAAGAGAAAGGAGGGGATCAGAAATTGTTCAGGCTAGCCAAGGCGAGGGGGAGAAAGGCACGTAATGTGGATCAAGTGAAGTGCATCAGGACGAGCATGGCAAAGTATTGGTAGAGGAGACTCTCATTAGACGGAGATGGCAGTCATACTTCTACAAACTCTTGAATGAAGAAGGGGACAGAGACATTGTGTTGGGAGATTTAGAACATACAAGAAAGCGTCACGATTTTGGATATTGCAGGAGTATTAAGGTTGAGGAGGTTAAGGGTGTTGTTCGTAGGATGCGCAGGGGAAGAGCAACTGGACCTGACGAGATTCCTGGAGAATTTGGAAGAGCGCCGGCCCGGCAGGTTTGGAGTGGCTGACTAGGTTGTTTAATGTCATCTTTAAGACGACAATGATGCCCGAAGAATGGAGGTCGAGTGTAATGATCCCTCTATACAAGAACAAGGGATATATCCAGAGTTGCAATAACTATAGAGGTATCAAGCTGCTAAGCCATACTATGAAAGTGTGGGAAAGGGTGGTGGAGACGAGGGTGAGGAGAGGCGTGTCTATTTCAGAGAACTAGTTCGGATTCATGCCGGGACGCTCAACTACAGAAGCTATCCATCTTGTGAGGAGACTGGTGGAGCAGTATAGGGAGAGGAAGAGGGACTTACACATGGTATTCATCAACCTAGAAAAGGCTTATGACAAAGTTCCAAGAGAGATCCTATGGAGATGCTTGGGGGCTAAAAGTGTACCTGTGGCGTACATTAGGGTGATCAAGGACATGTATGAGGGAGCCAAAACCAAGGTAAGGACAGTAGGAGGAGACTCAGAGCACTTTCTAGTTGTGATGGGGTTGCATCAAGGATCAGTTCTTAGTCCGTTTTTATTTGCCTTGGTGATGGACGGATTGACGCTGCAAATCCAAGGTGAGGTGCCATGGTGTATGTTTTTTGCAGATGACATAGTCCTGATCGACGAGACTCGTAGCGGAGTTAACGCTAAGCTGGAGGGTTGGAGACATACTCTGGAGTCTAAAGGGTTTTAAGCTGAGTAGGACCAAGACAGAGTACTTAGAGTGTAAGTTTAGTGAAGCACCACAGGAGGCTGGCTTGGAAGTTAGGCTTGGTACCCAGGCCATTCAGAAAAAAAGTAGTTTCAAGTATCTTGGGTCTATTATGCAAGGGAGCGGGGAGATTGACGATGATGTCACACATTGTATTGGGGCAGGGTGGATAAAATGGAGGCTTGCTTCTGGAGTGCTATGTGACAAGAAGGTGCCACCACAACTTAAGGGCAAGTTCTACAAAGTGGTGGTTAGACCGACTATGTTGTATGGGGCCGAGTGTTGGCCAGTTAAGATATCTCACGTTCAAAAGATGAAAGTTGCCGAGATGAGAATGATGAGATGGATGTGTGGCCACACCAGGAGTGACAGGATTAGGAATGAGGATATTCGGGACAAGTTGGGAGTGGCCTCGGTGGAAGACAAGATGCGAGAAGCGAGATTGAGATGGTTTGGGCATGTGAAGAGGAGAGACACAAATGCCCCAGTGCGGAGGTGTGAGAGGTTGGCCATCGATGGTTTCAGACGAGGTAGGGGTAGGCCGAAGAAGTATTGGGGAGAGGTAATTAGACACGACATGGCGCAGTTACAGCTTACTGAGGACATGACCTTAGATAGGAGGGTTTGGAGGACCTAGATTAGGGTAGAAGGTTAGTAGATAGTCTCGTTATCCTGTCTTATTAGTAGTCGCATTATCGCAGTATAATTTCTTGTGCTCTGATTTCTGCTATTATCTGTTATTTCCTGTGCTTTGATTATCCTATGTTATCTGTGTCACTTGTATTATTTCATTTCCATATCGCTTGGAATCTCTTAGCCTTATCTGACCTCTTTTTATGCTTTTTTTTATTGAGCCGAGGGTCTTTCAGAAACAGCCGTCCTACCTTGGTAGGAGTAAGATCTGCGTACACTCTACCCTCCCCAGACCCCACGTTGTGGGATTTCACTGGGTGGTTGTTGTTGTTGTATTGGTTAGCAAATTAGTAGTACAATATGGGGTCAAATGGGAAAGTGAATAGTATCTTGTGGAGTCTATTATACAATTTGAGTGGCCAAAGGTTATTGTCTACATTGTTTAAAAAAAGGGAGGTGTTATGTGCAATTTGAAGGAAATAGTCCTTATATCCTAGCTATTGGATCTTTGAGATGTAATTCTATCCTCAGATGAATTTTTCCCTTTTTGAGAAGCCCTCACATTGATCAGGGGGCCTTTATTTGATTGACTACCATGTTTGGAATAAAGCTGCCATCTGCAAGCTTTCCTGGGCTATTGCTTCAATGACAGATAGCCTCTGGGTGAAGCGGATTCACAGCTTTTACATAAGAGGCAAATCTTGAGAGGATACAACAATGCCAAAGCAAGGTTATTGGCTTGTGAGGAAAGTATTTGAAGGTAGAAGCTGATTGGGCGAGGCGATCCTGATACTATAACAGAGCTTAAACAATGGACAACCTGTGGGAAATTCAGCATTAAGAAGGCTTACAATGCTTTCTTGCCTCAATTTCCAAAGTTCAATGGAAGAATCTTGTCTTGGGGCATCATGTGGTACCTAAGCATTAGTTCATCCTCTAGCTGGCACTACACCAAAGGCTAGCCACAGTTGAGAGATTAGACAAATGGGGTATTCTGGTGGACAGAAATTGTGTGCTATGTCCTGATGGGATGGATGAACTCTCCCATCTATACTTTAACTGTCCTTACTCTAAACAGTTGTGGAGTACTTTGTTGCCATGGATGCAGATTCACCGGCAAATTACCACCTGGGATGCAGAGGTTGTTTGGGTCTCCAACAGAACACGCAGGGGCAGGACACAAGCAGAGACGGCTGGATATTCACAGCAACAGTTTACCATATATGGATTGAAAGAAATGCTCATCGATGGCACAGAGATTGACATACCAACAGCGAGCCAAAGAGATTGCATCACAGCTGCACATCAGAGGGCCACAGCAGCCCAAATGGAGTAGCATTCTTGATAGTTTAAATTCATTTCCTGTCTAGTTTACTGGTTTACTTTTAATTGTACACAATGATCAATGGTATAATTAAATAGGATCACGGTGAGAGAAATTTTACACAATGTAAGTGAATTTTATACAGGATCCTAGCTGGTGTAATTATTCCACTTGGTTAAACGAAAATTTTACTGTTGACCAAAAAAAATAGAGAAGCCCTCACATTGGAAAATATCATTCTCCAAACTCCATCTTCTTCTCCATTAAAGATCAAACCCTAGCTCTACATCTTTCTCATAAAAAGTCAAATGTACTTTGTTGAATACTTCATATTTCCATTTAAATCAAGAATATAAGCTTTGTTTTGTAGGATTCACAAGTCATTGCTCTCATTTGTGGTAAGAATTGAAATTTCGTTTTTGTTGCACAGCGGTTAGAATTTCTAGCATAACGTTTTACCTATAACTCAGATTGAGGTTGATTCAAAGGAAGTAGAAAGATAAGAGATTTACCCACAACTTTGAGTAACACTCAGCATAGAAAAGGATCGTAGGCCTTCTTTGACCCGTTTGAGCCTTTCTAGCCTACCAAATGACGTTATCCCTAGCATTCCCCCTTTGAGCCTAAAGCCTTTTCTTTGACAACCACATCATAAGCCTATATTGTTTCTGAGTTCTTACATGCACTATCTCTCTCTTGGCCCAACCTCCCTGAGCGCACTAAAAACGTGCAACCGCGGATAGAGAATCCTAGATCCTCTGTTTACTGTATCAAAAATGGGGCACAATGCAGGACCTGAGTGCTGCCCAGATTATTCTTTTTTTTAAATTAGGAAGTGTTTTGACAAATTAGGCTATCTTTTGTTCCTCATCTTGATTTATGTTGAATATCCTTAAATTTCAGACCTTAGCAAGTATTTGATTATGTGTTTTAAGGTGAAAAGGACATTTATTCAAGCTAAGGAGAAAACATTAGGAGAATCGCTCTTTTCTTGGCTTAGAAGATCTTTAATTCCTTGATGTTTCTTTGAGCTTTACAAGCACTAAAGCTCCAAGGTTTGCACATAAACTTAAATTTGTTGAGATACTGTGAGTAGCTTGAGGTTTGGTGAAATATCACCTTACTTTAAACTTGTTGTCATATTGATTTTGTTGTTACTTTACTAGCTTACTTGCTTTGTTGGTTGAAAAAGTAAGTCTTGAGACACTTGGATAAATTACTTATCATTGAGGGTACAATATTGTCGTTGGGTTATGGATATGTGTTAATTGATATTTGATTGACATTGATAGCTTAATTATAGGAGTAGAATGCTATTGTTTTAAATGTACTTGATTAGGAATTGATTGTGTAATATCGTCTTTCCTTATTTAGTCTTAGGACTCATTGTATAAGTACCCATTCTCATGTGTTCTATATTCCTCAAGAAATATAAAGAAGCTCTCTCTTCTTCAAATCTTCATGGTATCAGAGCAAGATCCATCCAATTATTGTATACCGATGATGGTACTCCATATTAAATTGTTCACGCACCAGATGTCCAGCCCTGAGAGTGAGGTGGGGTGTTGAAGAGTCCCACATCGGATGAAAAAGGGATGGGTGATCTCTTTATATGGACTTGGTCAATTATTCCCTCAGGAGCTAGCTTTTGGAGTTGAGTTAGACCCAAAATCCATTCTTAGCAATTCTTCTCTATAACACTGGTGAATTTTTGCTTTTCCTTTTTCATTTTTTGGGTCATAACTCAAGTGATTTTCTCTATTATTCTCGGCATAATGAAGGAGAAGCGGATATTGAGACAGCAATTCTCCTCAGAAGTACAATGTCATTCTCTGGATACTGAAACTCCATTACTTCTGTTCACGTACCATGATATCATTCTTTCTATCATACTCAGAACGGAGAAGATGGAACATAACTTGTTTCAATATGTCAGATGATAGTTTGTAGTTGCTTCAAACTCAACCACTGTAGCATGAACCATACAACTATATTAGTTTTTCCCTCTCTATAAAAGGAAAGACACCTGCCAATCATTAGGAGAAAGAATGGTGTGACTTGAAATAATTAGCAAAATCACTACCTTCCTTCCTTAAACATGGCTAGAAAACATGTATGATGCTAGCGGAGCAGAAAGCTCAAAAGCTTTTTATGTCAGCAGCATCAAGAACCATTCCAGAATAGCATGGGACACCTTGAGATCAAAACGTTGTACATCTTGAGCCATTAACTAGACAGGCTGTTATTGATGCGTTTGTGGGGAAACAATATTCCAGATGAGAGAATTAATAGGACAGATAATACTTAATGTTTTCTGAATTTTTTTTGTTAGTCAAATAAAACTTCCCTGCGTGGATTATGATTCTTGTTATTTCAGTTTTATAGGACTTTTGCTATTCTAAGTTGTTAGGACTCTTGCTACTGTAACCCTCTATTTAAGAGAATTGACGTTATTAATAAAATAGGTTGGATTTTATCAAGTTTCAGAGATTTGGAACTTTCTCAAACAAGTTCCCAGGTCTACAATTCCCTAAATGAATTGCAAAATTCAGCAATCATAGGCAAGTCAAGGAACAAGAACAAGGGCTTAGACCTGCATGTTGGGCCTGACTTTCAAGTTAGTCAACCAGCGACTCGATCCAGATCCAGAATTAGGGACCTTAACAATTTGGTATGAGGGCTTGTAACTATGGACGAAAATACTGTATAAGCAAAGCTGCGAAGTCTTTTACAGGAAGCCCAAACTCAAACCGAAGCAAAAGTAGCAGCTTCATAAGCAAAGATGGACGCCAAGTTCCAGCAACTATCGCAACAGATTGAAGCCTTAATCCGCACTACGGCGCGTGCAAAGGGAGTTGAAGTTGGAGACAACAGTGCTGCTTCTGTCCAGCGAACCAATAATGTAGGTGAACAGCTAGATGTGCGTCTCGGAGTAAGAAACAACAACAGTAACTATGGTACTGATGACAATATCGGAGGAAGAGGTATAGTTACCAGATACACTAAATTAGACTTTCCTACTTATGATGGAAGTGAAGATCCTCTTATTTGGCTTCACCGTTGTGAGAAGTTCTTCGCTAACCAGCGTACAATCAACCAAGAAAAAGTAGGTTTAGCCGCTTTTCACATGGTAGGGGAGGCGCAATTGTGGGTTTATCAACCGGAACAGGAGGAACCCAATTTAACTTGGGGTGTCTTCAAAGAATATTGTACTCTCCGTTTTGGTCCACCAATGAAAAGTAATCCATTAGGGGAATTGATCAACTTGAAACAAACTAGTTCTGTTGAAAATTATCAAAGGAACTTCCAAAATGTTGGCTCGTGCATCATCTGTACGTATAGACCAGCAAGTGGATATGTTTACAGCTGGTTTAGTTGATTTGATTCGTCTTGATGTTGAATTGCACAACCCATCTAACTTAGTACAAGCAATGAGTCTCGCGAGAGCATTTGAGAGGAAGATACAAATTTCTTCTAGCACACAAAGGGGCTATGGTTCAACCTCAAACGTTAGTGTAAAAGCGGCCGCTACAACAGTGACTCCGAGTGCTACAGTAACTGCTTCCAATCCTTTTGTTAAAAGGTTGACTCGCGCTGAGATGGCTGCCCAACGTGCAAAGGGGTTATGCTACAACTGTGATGATCTTTATGTTACAAGCCATCAGTGCAAAAAGTTATTCTGGCTAGAAATAGAGGATGGGGAATCTGATGACGTAACAACGGATAGCGGAGAACCTGCCATCTCACTCCATGCTATCACAGGCAAACAACATGCAAATACTATGCAGTTGCAAGTTTTAATTGATAAGAAGTTGTTGCTTAGCTTAGTGGATTCGGGCAGTACACACAACTTTATTAGCTCAACGGCAGCCCAGCGCTTAGATTTGCCTATCCAACATCGAGGAAATCTCCATTTATCAGTGGCAAATGGCGAGAAGATTTCCAGTTAGGGCATTTGCACAGCAGTGCAATTGTGTGTAACTATCCATTCCTTCAGTGTTGATTTATATGTGATTCCTTTGGATGCTTTTGATATTGTCCTAGGTATCAAATGGCTACAAACACTAGGCCCTATTCTGTGGGATTTTGCCTTATGGCCCTATCGCTACCCTCACTTTCAGAAAGATGAGATTGAGAAACAATGTGAGCAAATGCTTCAGCAAGGCATTATTCGACCAAGTCGTTCTCCATTCTTATCACCTGTATTGCTAGTCCGGAAACATGATGGAACATGGCGCTTTTGTGTGGATTATATGGAGCTAAATACTAAAACAGTAAAAGACAAATTCCCTATTCCAGTAGTGGAGGAGTTACTTGAAGAATTGCACGGGACACACTTTTTCACCAAGCTTGATCTTCGCTCTGGTTATCATCAAGTCCGCATGGATTCTATGGATGTTGAGAAGACGGCTTTCAGAACACATCATGGTCATTTCGAGTTCCTTGTCATGCCATTCGGATTAACGAATGCTCCTTCTACGTTTCAAGCTTTGATGAATGAGGTATTCCGGGAGTACCTACGTCAATTTGTGCTTGTATTTTTTGATGACATACTTGTGTATAGCAAGACTTGGAAAGATCATTTGTCACACATGTGAATCATCTTTGAGTTGCTCCAAGCTCATCGTCTTTATTTAAAAAAAAATCCAAATGTTCCTTTGGCGAAAAACAAGTAGCTTATCTGGCCACATAGTCTCAAACATAGGTGTGTCTGCTGATGCTACCAAAATCGACGCCGTGGTGGATTGACCTCAACCACAATCAACAACAGTGTTGCGTGGTTTCTTAGGATTGACAGGATATTACCGTAAATTCATTCAGAATTACGGTTTGATTGCTGCCCCCTTAACAAGTATGCTTCAGCGGCATTCTTTTAAGTGGAACGATGATGCCTTTGCTTCTTTTGAAGCTCTTAAAAAGGCATTAGTTTCTGCCCCGGTGTTACAGTTGCCAAACTTTAAAGAAGAATTTGTTGTTGAGTGTGACGCTTCGAGTGTTGGAATAGGAGCAATCCTTCAACAGCAAGGACATCCAGTTGCTTTTTTCAGTCGTAAGCTAGCGGACTGAAACTTGAAACTTCCAGCTTATGAACGGGAATTGATAGGCTTGACAAAGGCAGTTCAACATTAGAGGCCTTATCTATGGGGTCGAGCCTTTCTAATTCGGACGGATCACTACAGCCTTAAATACTTGCTAGATCAACGTCTTACTACTTCTCCTCAACAACATCGGCTTAACAAGTTGATGGGGTTTGATTTTCGGGTGGAATACAAGGCTGGGCGATTGAATACTGCTGCATATGCACTATCGCGGCGAGAAGAGGCTGAAGATATGTTATTTGCTATTTCTCAGCCGGAAGTTTTGATATTTGAGGAAGTTCAGGAAGAAGTCAAGCAGTCACCCATTCTTCAGGAACTTCAAGCTAAAATTGCACAGGGAGAGATGGATGCTGATTGGGTGTTTCGAGATGGGTTGTTGTTCTTTAAAGACGGGGTCTATCTCTTGCCAAACTCACCATTGGTAACTTCTGTCTTGTCCGGGATTCATGATAGCACACATGAAGGTGTGCAGAAGACCACGCGACGTATTCACAAGGATTTCTATTGGCCAGCTATGAAGACAACTATCAAGGATTACGTTGTTGCTTGTTCAGTTTGCCAACTTAATAAGGCTGATAATTTGAGTCCAGCAGGCTTGTTACAACCTTTACAACTGCCTAATCAAATCTGGTCAGATATCTCAATGGATTTTATTGATGGCCTGCCAAAATCAGGAGGTAAAACAGTGTTATTAGTGGTTGTGGCACATTTTATTTCTCTTGCTCATCCATATAACGCATCTTCCATAGCAAGGCTTTCCTTTGAAAATATTGTTCGTTTGCATGGTATACCAGAATCAATTGTCAGTGATCGAGATGCCTTCTTCACTAGTAAGTTCTGGAAAGAATTGTTTCGTTTAAGTGGGACTAAATTAAACTTTTCATTTGCTTATCATCC